>NC_139971.1:22157787-22435287 GCF_963993115.1 Abramis brama
TTTAAACTTCAAACCACTTCAAACTTCTTAAGTTTAAAGCTTCCAGCTCCCAAGCAACTCCATAGCAACCAAACTTGAGTACCCTAGCAACCGTTTTGCAAGACCTATATCTCTGTATCAGAACATCGTATAGAGATGAGGTTTGGCTCTTTTGACTCATGGTAGCAAACAGCACTTCCAACATGCCACACATGCTAGCAGTGAATAGCTACATGCTAATAGCAATTAGCTAAGTGTTAAATCGTGCCAAGATCATACTAAGAACTATAAAAACTCCATAGTAACCATCTGTGACAACTACCAACCACCTAGTAAAACCATAGAAACCAGCCAGAACACCCTAGCAACCACCTAGCAACACCCTAGCAACCACCCAGAACACCCTAGCAACCGCCTAGAAACAGCATAGCAACCACTCAGAACAACCTAGCAACCACCTAGCAACCACCAAAACACCCTAGCAACATCCTAGCAACCACCTAGAATACCCTAGCAACACCCTAGCAACCACCCAGAATACCCTAGCAACCGCCTAGCAACCACCAAAACACCCTAGCAACCGTCTAGCAACATCATAGCAACCACCCAGAACACCCTAGCAACCGCCTAGCAACACCATAGCAACCATCAAAACACCCTAGCAACCACCTAGCAACACCCTAGCAACCACCCAGAACACCCTAGCAACACCATAGCAACCACTAAAACACCCTAGCAAGCGCCTAGCAACCACCCAGAACACCCTAGCAACACCATAGCAACCACTAAAACACCCTAGCAACCACCCAGAACACCCTAGTAACCGCCTAGCAACCACCCAAAATACCTTAGCAACCGCCTAGCAACACCCTAGCAACCAACCAGAATACCCTAGCAACCACCTAGCAACACCATAGCAACCACCCAGAACACCCTAGCAACCACCCAGAATACCCTAGCAACCACCCAGAACACCTTAGCAACCCACTAGAAAACCCCCAACAACTTTTTAACTTTAAAATACTTTAAACTTTAAACTAATTTAAACATTAAACTAATTTAAACTTTAAACTAATTTAAACATTAAACTAATTTAAACTTTAAACTAATTTAAACTTTAGACTAATTTAAACTTTAAACTAAATTAAGCTTCAAACTAATTTAAACTTTAAACTATTTTAAACTTCTAACTAATTTAAACTTGAAACTACTTTAAACTCCAAACTACTTTTTTAAACTTTCTGGTCCAGCTTTCTCAAGCCAACTTAAAGTTTGTCTCGACGAACTTTTTAATCTAGTTATTAGTGGTGCTTTTTTGAAAGCATCACTATTGTTATTGCTCATACTTATTATTCTTCTTCTTATTATTCTGGACAAAGTTTGGCGCGTAATGCGCCCCGCATCGTTTGTCTCAGACCCCTGAGTGAGGTGTCAAATCGACCGCCTCATTGAGGAGAGGTGTGCTATGACTTTTCTAAGCGATCGGGTGTACGATGTTCGCACAGCGGACGAAAAAGCGGCCAAAAAAGTCCCATTGACTTTACATTGGGAGTTCTAAAAATATTTGAATCCCAACCGACGTTTTCACACACACACCACTCCAAAGGGCCTGACAGCCCTGCGTCTTTCCCTCTCTCTCTCCCTCAGAGGATTTATATTATCAAGCAGCCAATAAGTAATGGCCTAAAATCTTCATAGCCACACCCTAGCAACCAGTTTCAGCACCCTAGCAACCACTAAGAGCTCCCTAGCAACCACCCTAAACCAAAAAATTTTTTTTTTTACATTTTTTTGTATTTTTTAATGCAATATTACACTCGTGGCCTTGCAATATTGCTCCATGCTTGTGCCTATTCCACCATAGGCACGAGGCCGCAGGCCGAGTGCCGTACTGAAGGCACTCGTTATTAAAGATTTTAATAACTCTATAAAAACTCCATAGTAACCATCTTTGACAACTACCAACCACCTAGTAACACCATAGCAACTAAAAAAAATACCTTAGCAACCATCCTGAACACCCTAGCAACGTCTAGAAATGCTCTAGTAACCACCAAAAATACCGTAGCAACTACCCAGAACACCCTAGCAACTGTCTAGCAACCCCCCAGAACACCTAGCAACTGCCTAGCAACCACCCAGAACACCCTAGCAACGCCCTAGCATCCACCCAAAATACCATAGCAACTGCCTAGCAACACCATAGCAACCACCCAGAACACCCTAGCAACTGCCTAGCAACGCTCTAGCAACCACCCAGAATACCCTAGCAACCACCCAGAATACCCTAGCAACACCATAGCAACCACCCAGAATACCCTAGCAACCGCCTAGCAACACCATAGCAACCACCCAGAACAGCCTAGCAACCACCTAGCAACGCCCTAGCAACCACCAAGAATACCCTAGCAACCGCCTAGCAACCACCCAGTATACCCTAGCAACCGCCTAGCAACACCATAGCAACCACCAAGAATACCCTAGCAACCGCCTAGCAACCACCCATAATACCCTAGCAACCGCCTAGCAACACCATAGCAACCACCCAGAACACCCTAGCAACTGCCTAGCAACGCCCTAGCAACCACCTAGAATACCCTAGCAACTGCCTAGCAACCACCCAGAATACCCTAGCAACCGCCTAGCAACACCATAGCAACCACCCAGAATACCCTAGCAACTGCCTAGCAACGCCCTAGCAACCACCAAGAATACCCTAGCAACCGCCTATTAACACCATAGCAACCACCCAGAATACCCTAGCAACCGCCTAGCAACAACCTTGGCAACCACCCAGAACAGCCTAGCAACCACCTAGCAACGCCCTAGCAACCACCAAGAATACCCTAGCAACCGCCTAGCAACCACCCAGTATACCCTAGCAACCGCCTAGCAACACCATAGCAACCACCAAGAATACCCTAGCAACCGCCTAGCAACCACCCATAATACCCTAGCAACTGCCTAGCAACGCCCTAGCAACCACTCAGAATACCCTAGCAACTGCCTAGCAACGCCAAGAATACCCTAGCAACCGCCTAGCAACCCCACAGAATACCCTAGCAACTGCCTAGCAACGCCAAGAATACCCTAGCAACCGCCTAGCAACCACTCAGAATACCCTAGCAACTGCCTAGCAACGCCAAGAATACCCTAGCAACCGCCTAGCAACCACCCAGAATACCTTAGCAACCGCCTAGCAACACCATAGCAACCACCCAGAATACCCTAGCAACCGCCTAGCAACACCCTAGCAACCACAAAGAACACCCTAGCAACTGCCTAGCAACGCCCTAGCAACCACCCAGAATACCCTAGCGACCGCCTAGCAACACCATAGCAACCACCCAGAATACCCTAGCAACTGCCTTGCAACGCCCTAGCAACCACCCAGAATACCCTAGCAACCGCCTAGCAACACCATATAAACCACCCAGAACACCATAGCAACCACACAGAACACCCTAGCAACCACCTAGCAAAGCCCTAGCAACCACACAGAACACCCTAGCAACACCCTAGCAACCACCTGAACAACATGAATAAGCCATATCTCAGCACCAGAACATCGTACAGACATGGTTGTTGGCTCGTATGCAATAATGTATAACACCCTAGCAACCGAGTGGCGAGTTTTGCCACTGCAAGCACCACTTCACATTTTCTTCAGGAAATGTACATTCTAGTTATTATTCTTATTTTTATTCTGGACAAAGTTTGGCGCGTAACTCGCCCCGCACCGTTTGTCTCAGACCCCTGAGTGAGGTGTCAAATCGAGCGGCTCATTGAGGAGAGGTGTGCTATGACTTTTCTAAGCGATCGGGTGTACGATGTTCACACAGCGGACGAAAAAGCGGCCAAAAAAGTCCCATTGACTTTACATTGGGAGTTCTAAAAATATTTGAATCCCAACCGACGTTTTCACACACACACCACTCCAAAGGGCCTGACACCCCTGCGTCTCTCCCTCTCTCTCTCCCTCAGAGGATTTATATTATCAAGCAGCCAATAAGTTATGGCCTAAAATCTTCATAGCCACACCCTAGCAACCAGTTTCAGCACCCTAGCAACCACTAAGAGCTCCCTAGCAACCACCCTAAACCAAAAAAAATTTTTTTTTTTTTTTTTTTGTATTTTTTAATGCAATATTACACTCGTGGCCTTGCGATATTGCTCCATGCTTGTGCCTATTCGACCATAGGCACGAGGCCGCAGGCCGAGTGCCGTACTGAAGGCACTCGTTATTAAAGATTTTAATAACTCTATAAAAACTCCATAGTAACCATCTTTGACAACTACCAACCACCTAGTAACACCATAGCAACTAAAAAAATACCTTAGCAACCATCCTGAACACCCTAGCAACGTCTAGAAATGCTCTAGTAACCAGCAAAAAACTCTAGCAACCACCCAGAACATCCTAGCAACTGCCTAGCAACCACCCAGAACACCTAGCAACTGCCTAGTAACCACCCAGAACACCTAGCAACTGCCTAGCAACCACCCAGAACACCCTAGCAACGCCCTAGCATCCACCCAGAATACCATAGCAACTGCCTAGCAACACCATAGCAACCACCCAGAACACCCTAGCAACGCCCTAGCAACCACCCAGAATACCCTAGCAACCACCCAGAATACCCTAGCAACCGCCTAGCAACACCATAGCAACCACCCAGAATACCCTAGCAACTGCCTAGCAACGCCCTAGCAACCACCCAGAACACCCTAGCAACTGCCTAGCAACCACCCATCACACCCTAGCAACCACCCTGAAGACCCTAGCAACCGCCTAGCAACACCTTAGCAACCACCCAGAATACCCTAGCAACCGCCTAGCAACTCCATAGCAACCACCCAGATCACCCTAGCAATTGCCTAGCAACGTCCTAGCAACCACCCAGAATACCCTAGCAACCGCCTAGCAACACCATAGCAACCACCCAGAACACCATAGCAACCACCCAGAACACCCTAGCAACTGCCTAGCAACCACCCATCACACCCTAGCAACCACCCTGAATACCCTAGCAACTGCCTAGCAACGCCCTAGCAACCACCCAGAATACCCTAACAACCGCCTAGCAACACCATAGCAACCGCCCAGAATACCCTAGCAACGCCCTAGCAACCACCCAGAATACCATAACAACCGCCTAGCAACACCATAGCAACCACCCAGAATACCCTAGCAACACCCTAGCAACCACCCAGAATACCCTAGCAACCGCCTAGCAACACCCTAGCAACCACCCAGAATACCCTAGCAACCGCCTAGCAACTCCATAGCAACCACCCAGAACACCCTAGCAACTGCCTAGCAACGCCCTAGCAACCACCCAGAATACCCTAGCAACCGCCTAGCAACACCATAGCAACCACCCAGAACACCATAGCAACCACCCAGAACACCCTAGCAACCACCTAGCAAAGCCCTAGCAACCACACAGAACACCCTAGCAACACCCTAGCAACTACCTGAACAACATGAATAAGCCATATCTCAGCACCAGAACATCGAACAGACATTTTGTTGGCTCGTATGCAATCATATACCACACTCTAGCAACCGAGTGGCGAGTTTTGCCACTGCAAGCACCACTTCACATTTTCTTCAGGAAATGTACATTCTAGTTATTAGTGGTGCTTGCTGAAAGCAAGGCATCACTATTGTTATTGCTCATACTTATTATTATTATTCTTCTTTTTATTATTATTCCACACAAAGTTTGGCGCGTAACTCGTCCCGCACCGTTTGTCACAGATCCATGAATGAGGTGTCAAATCGACCGGCTCATTGAGGAGAGGTGTGCTATGACTTTTATAAGCGATCGGGGGGACGGTGTTCGCCCCAGGGGCGATAAAGCGGCCCAAAAAGTCCCAATGACTTAACATTGCGACGAACTTTGAGCACTCGTAGCTCGGAGCGAGGATTTCGCAGAGACGTGTGATTTGCCACATTTGAAGAGGCTAACAGGCTCTGTAAGAACATACCTCACAATGGGGTACAAGTTGCACCCCTGGGGGGCAGGAGCTGCCCAAAGTTGCCCCATTGACTTACTATGGGGAAGGAGCGTCCCGTGAAACACACATGCTTTTCCTACTATGGTAAATTGCATAGGGATTTTCTATTGAACGTAGCTCTGGATCACAGTGTCATAGAGACAAGGGGGCAGGCTCATTTTACTCAGACGACCAATCAGTCTCTCAGGCTCATTGTGAAGCTATCAAGCCACGCCCTAGCAACCATTTAGAGAACCTTAGCAACAAGTCCCATAGACTTCCATTGAAATAGATCAAAGGGATATCTCCAGACTGAATTGTCATACAAACACGAGGGTGGTCTCATTTGACTCGGGGCAGCAAACGGCCAATCATGAATCACCTCAACACTTCCTAGCCCCTCCATAGCAACCATTGTCGAGCACCTTAGCAACCAAAATCCAAAGAGGGATATCTTCCATTCCGAATGTCACAGAGGCATGGGAGTTGGTTTATATCATTCAAAGTGTCAAGAAGCCTTTGCAGTTTCATCATTGGCAGCTGTCAAGCAACTCCATAACAACCAAAAAGAGTACCCTAGCAACCGTTTAACAAGACGTATATCTCTGCATCAAAACATAGTATAGAGATGGGACTTGGCTCTTTTGACTAAATCATGGTAAACTATGGTAAATCATCCTAGAATCATAGTAAATCATACTAAAACATGGTAAATCATGGTATACTATAGTAAATCATAGTAAACTATGGTAAATCGTGGTAAATCATGGTAAACTATGGTAAATCATGCTAGAATCATAGTAAATCATACTTGAACATGGTAAATCATGGTATACTATAGTAAATCATGGTAAACTATGGTAAATCATGGTAAACTATGGTAAATCATGGTAAACTATGATAAATCATGGTAAACTATGATAAATCATGCTAGAATCAGTAAATCATACTGGAACATGGTAAATCATGGTATACTATAGTAAATCATGGTAAAGTATGGTAAATCGTGGTAAATCATGGTAAACTATGGTAAATCATGCTAGAATCAGTAAATCATACTTGAACATGGTAAATCATGGTATACTATAGTAAATCATGGTAAAGTATGGTAAATCGTGGTAAATCATGGTAAACTATGGTAAATCATGCTAGAATCAGTAAATCATACTTGAACATGGTAAATCATGGTATACTATAGTAAATCATGGTAAAGTATGGTAAATCGTGGTAAATCATGGTAAACTATGGTAAATCATGCTAGAATCAGTAAATCATACTTGAACATGGTAAATCATGGTATACTATAGTAAATCATGGTAAACTATGGTAAATCGTGGTAAATAATGGTAAACTATGGTAAATCATGGTAAACTATGGTAAATCATGCTAGAATCAGTAAATCATACTTGAACATGGTAAATCATGGTAAACTATGGTAAATCATGGTAAACTATGGTAAATCATGGTAAACTATGGTAAATCATGGCAAACTATGATAAATAATGCTAGAATCATAGTAAATCATACTTGAACATGGTAAATCATGGTATACTATAGTAAATCATGGTAAACTATGGTAAATCGTGGTAAATCATGGTAAATCATGCTAGAATCAGTAAATTATAATTGAACATGGTAAATCGTGGTATACTATAGTAAATCATGGTAAACTATGGTAAATCGTGGTAAATCATGGTAAACTATGATAAATAATGCTAGAATCAGTAAATAATACTTGAACATGGTAAATCATGGTATACTATAGTAAATCATGGTAAACTATGGTAAATCGTGGTAAATCATGGTAAACTATGAAAAATCATGCTAGAATCAGTAAATCATACTTGAACATGGTAAATCATGGTATACTATAGTAAATCATGGTAAACTATGGTAAATCGTGGTAAATAATGGTAAAATATGGTAAATCATGGTAAACTATGGTAAATCATGCTAGAATCAGTAAATCATACTTGAACATGGTAAATCATGGTATACTATAGTAAATCATGGTAAACTATGGTAAATCGTGGTAAATCATGGTAAACTATGGTAAATCATGCTAGAATCAGTAAATCATACTTGAACATGGTAAATCATGGTATACTATGGTAAATCGTGGTAAATCATGGTAAATCATGGTAAACTATGGTAAATCGTGGTAAACTATGGTAAATCATGGTAAACTATGGTAAATCATGCTAGAATCAGTAAATTATACTTGAACATGGTAAATCGTGGTATACTATAGTAAATCATGGTAAACTATGGTAAATCGTGGTAAATCATGGTAAACTATGGTAAATCATGCTAGAATCAGTAAATCATACTTGAACATGGTAAATCATGGTATACTATGGTAAATCGTGGTAAATCATGGTAAATCATGGTAAACTATGGTAAATCGTGGTAAACTATGGTAAATCATGGTAAACTATGGTAAATCATGCTAGAATCAGTAAATTATACTTGAACATGGTAAATCGTGGTATACTATAGTAAATCATGGTAAACTATGGTAAATCGTGGTAAATCATGGTAAACAATGCTAAATCATGCTAGAATCAGTAAATCATACTTGAACATGGTAAATCATGGTATACTATAGTAAATCATGGTAAACTATGGTAAATCGTGGTAAATCATGGTAAACTATGGTAAATCATGGTAAACTATGGTAAATCATGCTTGAATCAGTAAATCATACTTGAACATGGTAAATCATGGTATACTATAGTAAATCATGGTAAACTATGGTAAATCATGGTAAACTATGGTAAATCATACTTGAACATGGTAAATCATGGTATACTATAGTAAATCATGGTAAACTATGGTAAATCATGGTAAACTATTGTAAATCATGGTAAACTATGCTAGCCACGTGGTAAAAGCATGCTAGCATCATCCTAGCAACATAATAATAATGCTAGCAATATGCTAATCATGCTAACATGGTGCTAGCATTATGTTAGTCACATGCTTATCATGCTAGCATGATGTTAATTTTGTTATCATCTTGCTAAAATCTAGCTAACCGCACCCTAGCAACTGAGTGGCGAGTTTTGCCACTGCAAGCACCACTTCACATTTTCTTCAGGAAATGTACATTCTAGTTATTCTTATTATTCCACACAAAGTTTGGCGCGTAACTCGCCCCGCACCGTTTGTCTCAGACCCCTGAGTGAGGTGTCAAATCGACCGGCTCATTGAGGAGAGGTGTGCTATGACTTTTCTAAGCGATCGAGTGTACGATGTTCGCACAGCGGACGAAAAAGCGGCCAAAAAAGTCCCATTGACTTTACATTGGGAGTTCTAAAAATATTTGAATCCCAACCGACGTTTTCACACACACAGACTCCAAAGGGCCTGACACCCCTGCGTCTCTCCCTCTCTCTCTCCCTCAGAGGATTTATATTATCAAGCAGCCAATAAGTAATGGCCTAAAATCTTAATAGCCACACCCTAGCAACCAGTTTCAGCACCCTAGCAACCACTAAGAGCTCCCTAGCAACCACCCTAAACCAAAAAAAAAATTTTTTTTCATTTTTTTGTATTTTTTAACGCAATATTACACTTGTGGCCTTGCGATATTGCTCCATGTTTGTGCCTATTCGGCCATAGGCACGAGGCCGCAGGCCTCGTGCCGTCCTGAAGGCACTCGTTATTAAAGATTTTAATAACTCTATAAAAACTCCATAATGACCATCTTTGACAACTACCAACCACCTAGTAACACTATAGCAACAAAAAAAATACCTTAGCAACCATCCAGAACACCCTAGCAACGTCTAGAAACGCTCTAGTAACCACCAAAAATACCGTAGCAACTACCCAGAACACCTAGCAACTGCCTAGCAACCACCCAAAACACCCTAGCAACTGCCTAGCAACACCATAGCAACCACCCAGAATACCCTAGCAACTGCCTAGCAACACCAAAGCAACCACCCAGAACACTCTAGCAACACCATAGCAACCACCCAGAACACCCTACCAACCACCTAGCAACCACCCAGAACACCCTACCAACTGCCTATCAATGCCCTATCAACCACCCAAAATACCATAGCAACCACCTAGCAACACCATAGCGACCACCCAGAATACCTTAGCAACTGCCTAGCAATGGTCAACGACCATGTCATCTGTGAGTGTAATTTCTAACAAACTAAAAAAAAACATTACAATAAATACATTAAATAATTTACCATTGTTAATGTGTTTATTTTTGTTTGTTTGTTTGTTGTTGTTTATAGTATTTAATGATTATACACACATTAATCATGATTAACCAATTCAATCGATGAAACTACCAAAGCGGCACAGAGGTATATAATTACAAAATAAAGCCAAAATTATTTATATTATTGTTATTAATATTATTTTATAAAGTAAGTAACATGTAAGATAAAAATAGTTTAATCATGTGAATACATGTCCGAATTCACTCAATTCACTTTGTTCATTCCATGCAGATATACACTATTTAAGGGTTAATGAATGAGTGAACGGGTGAGCGGTTTCGGACACAGCTACTTTACTTCATTCACTTCATGCAGATATAGTGCACTTAAAATCCACACACTATATAGGGATTAGTGAATGAGTAAACGAGTGAGCGGTAACTTAATAATCCCGAGTCATAGATTTGTTTACAATGAACGAATCATTCGTTCATGACCGATTCATCACTAGAAGGTGCGATTCTATTGGTTGTACAATCAAAGCTCGTCGCTGATTGGCTGCGAGATCGACTTCACTGGAGCAGAACTGGTCAAAAGCCTGCAGTATTCTCTTGAGGTAAGTGGAGACGGTTGTTTTTAAATATGCATGCTGTTTTATAAAGCCTTGTATTGTCAAATGCAGCTCTTTGTTTGAATTAAATGTAGGTAATATTATTCGTATTGTAATGAGTTGTAGTATCGTTTTTGTTTGCACTGAAGTTACCTTTTTCTCTGTAAAGAGGGCAATGATACGTTATATAAGTTAGGCTAACGTTACAGCTAACAGTTAGCTAAGTTACACTTAAATCTTTGTGTGAAAACGTAACATGATATTTGTGTGTCTGATGGATATTACGTCCTTTGTTTTTTGCTTTTTGTGTAGCTTACAATAGCTTAAATACTGCGTGAGTGTGTTATTTTGGCATTTATTTTAAGCTAAATCATCCTTAATGGTTGATTATATGGTACAAGTATACTTCTGGTACTCGCCGTTTGTATTTTACATTAATGCATATGGAAGCAGAAATATTATAATGAAAATTGTCGATTGATGTAGGTCGTTTCATGGTGATGAAATTGACAGAATTCTTTAGTCAAACCACAAGGTGAAAATATAATGTATGTAAGAAATTATTATTTTTCCTCTGTATTTAGCTTAACGGGAGTTCCATGAATGTTTACTGGTATTTCTCAAGATTGAGTTAAGTGATAACCTTGCTTTCGCGCCTTGCTGTCACGTGCTTCATGTAACACAAATCCGCAAATTTACAATCTGTTTGAATGGGTAAGTAGGATAGAGACGCCAGCTTCATCATATTTGCAGCATTTTGGGTCAGTATTATGCATGATGTGACGCATAACGCATCGATTACTACGTTGACGAGATTCATAGTATTTTGAGGAGT
The DNA here is from genome assembly GCF_963993115.1 of Abramis brama. Classification (NCBI taxonomy): domain Eukaryota; kingdom Metazoa; phylum Chordata; class Actinopteri; order Cypriniformes; family Leuciscidae; genus Abramis; species Abramis brama. The sequence continues at coordinate 22,169,402 of NC_139971.1, forward strand.
GATGAAGAGACAAAACTAATATGTTTTTCTTCAGATATTCCTTATAGATTGTGGGTCGGCCTCAAAACCGACCAAACACCTTGAGTGTAACATTTATCAATTAAAAATAAGTTCACTATATTTTAGTTCAGTTATAATTAGAATATATTTTATGGTAATAAAGAATTATGATCAAATAATGTCGATTGGTGCATTACATCAGTGTTTATGTCTATCAAATGCAGTGTTGAGCACTATAGCCAATCACACGCGTTTCTGCTGAGTTTAAAATACAACGCCCAATCAGAGGCGGTTAGATCACCGGTGAAGAAATCCGATGAGAACTGATTTCAGTGCGCGCTCCGTCACATAATTCTCTAATCATAAACCACAAGTGCAAATATAATGTATGTAAGAAATTAATTTTGCACTGTAGATAGACAGCTTTGTTTCAAGGGTTTTTCCTACATTTGGCGGCCGCCGATTCGATTTTTTGTCCTGCCAGAGCCTTATTTGATCGGTGAGTGATGCTGCGCTTGTGAAAGAACGAGCAGAGAGACGGCGGCGCGCGCGCACTCACGCCTTCAAAGTGATGTCTTTCTCTCTCCTTCGCGCAATTTATCAAAATCAAATGACACGATGGTAAACTATTCAGTGATGAAATGTGTTCTGTGTTGACACAATCTTGTGCGATGTCCTAACTGCTTGGATAATCACTCAACGCGTACACGTCCGACTCGCAAACTAATGACTCTTTTGAACCGATTCACTTTAATGAATTGTTAAAACAACTGCTCTGTCCACCACTGAACTCACAAGACGTCTGAATCATAGACCGGTAGCACTTTACAATAAGGTTCCATTTATCAAACTCTTGTAAACTACATTAGTTAACATTAACTATTAATAAACTATTAATCTTTGTTAATGTTAATTTCACCATTTACTAGTAGCCTACATTATTGAAATCAAAAGTTGTATTTGGTAACATTAGTAAATGCACTGTGAAGAAACATAAACAAACAATGAAAAGCTTTATTTTTATTAACTAAGATTAACAAAGATTAATAAATACAGGAACAAATGTATTGTTCATGGTTAGTTCATGTTAGTTAGCCTAATACATGAACTAATGTTAAATCAAACCATACTGTAAAGTGTTACAAACATAATTTACTCAGAACTCAGAAGTGCTTACCCCATTTTTTTTTATTAATAGTAGCAAGATTTCACCTTAATAAACTACAGTATTTTTAGGTTATTTATATAACAATGTGTAGGTTTTTGTAGAAAATGACGTGAGGTGAACATTTTCAGCTTTTTTTCCAGTGTTATTATTTGCAATGAAAGTTCAAGTTACATGGTTTGTGAGTGTGGTGTTGAGTTTTATGACACTCTTTTTCTCTGTTTCAGAATACTGTTTTCACACGCATTCCTTACTGCATTTCAAAGGTAAAGGTTTAATTATGGCCACAAATACAAAATGCTTCAGATTTGGCTTGTTGATAAGAAAATCGTTATAGTTTTAAAATGATCAGGAATATAAAAGCTATTAGAAAAAAACTGTTTTGTTTATGCCACAAATAATTAAGACTACATTTACCCATCCATTCTCCAAACCACTTGTCCTATATAGTAAACCTGCTGGATGGTCGGTCCATCACAGGTTTTAGGCAGCATATTTGACATAACTCAGCTTCTAGAAAATATAAGAGTATTTCAAAAAAAGACTTTCTTGAGATAAATTCCTAAAATTATCTGTATTCTACATATAGATAAAATATCATAAAGTATCATAATCATTATCATAAAGGCATATTTCATTATGTTGTCATTATTTTTTTCAGACTGACTGATCAGAGCACAACCTGCATTTTCTGCTGCACTTTTCTCTCTGGTTAGTATTAATATTGTTTCTTAAGCTGTATTATGGCATTTTCATCCCATCAGCATAATTGTAGTCCCTGTGCCTTAATATGTCTGTTTTTATATCTTGTTCAGGTTCCTTGGGTTTTGCCGTTTTCTACAGAGAGCAGTTTATTTCATTTCTTACCCCACATCCTCCACCTTCACCACCCACCCAACACCTACCCCCTCCACCTTCACCCCCACCCCACCACACGACCCCCCCCCCCCCCCCCCCCCAAAAAAAAACAAAAAAAAAACTTTATTGCAATTTACAAATTTACACAGTGTCCATTTTGTTGTTCTTGTTTAACTGTTTGTTTCCTTCCTGAGAGTACTACAGGTTTTATCTTTTTAGGCTCAACAGCTGTTACATCTGGAGAACGTTCAAAGTATGTGCTTACCTAAGTGAGAATGTCCAATTAAAATGAATTTGACTAACAAATAAGTGCATTTAAATATGTATTACTTTTGAGTATAAAAAATAAATCCATGGCTACTTTTTATGATTTGAGACTTGAAAGTAAAATCTCTAATTTTAAAAGTTACTTAATTCACTGAAATTAGTGAGTTAAACAGATAAATTTGTCAAGAATCATTTTTTGTCATTTCTTTTTATCTCTTCGTATTTTAAAGGATGCCGCGGAAAGGAAAGAGATCTCAGGCTCAAAAAATTCGTTGGAGAAAGTTTGACCTGGAGGATGACCAGACCAGACCCTCCAGGATTAACCAGGTACTATTGATATCTGTGTCTTGCAACATGCTCATTTCAGGGCACCTTAATGTTTGGGACTAGGGCTGTCACGATTTCACAAATGCGACCACATCAAATTTTAACTCGCAAATTCTCAAAAAATGGTCGTATATGATGACTTTTTTGGTCGCAGCCTTGGAGCCCTGCAATGCTAATCATAATGACTTTATCACTCTATACAACACTTTAAAATAATATAATTTCTGCCTTATTCTATGATTTTCAAATACACCTTTTATAAGTGACTCAAATTTACAGTGCTTGCAGAGATGGAGTAGCATTTACTGTGAACCGGTCGATCCGCTTTGATCTCAGTGCTCCGCATAGACTTATTTAATTAAAATATTGAATTTTTTTAAATAATCACAAAGTCAAATTGTGATTTCGATTTAAGTTCTGTTAATCGTGCAGCTCTAGATAAAAACAATAAAACAACAATGCCCACTCACTTGCTATAAGTATATGAATATCACTAGATTGCCGATTGATAATCTCCATTAGGGATGCACCGATACCAGTATCAATATCGGGCCCGATACTGAGCTCATGTACTCGTACTCGTAAAAATGCTCTGAAACCAATAACCAATACCAGGCAGCGTGTGTAGGCTACAGTACAGTGTTTGTGTCTAGACAAAGAAAGACTGACAACAGAGGGGATAAAAAAGAAGGCTGTTTATGAAGTAAATGTATCTTATTAGTGGAATATTTAACTAAATATAATAACACATAGCTGTGGTACATGAGCTGATCAGAGAAAAACATGCAGTGGATTGAGAGCACAGCGGCACAGACGCGTGCAAGCTGGTCGAGCGCATCCCTTTGTCACAGACGTCAGTGGAAAGTTTGTAGTTCAGTCGTATGTTAATGGAAAAGAAAGTAAAACGAGGCATGTAGCTTATTATTAACGTTAACTGACCAGAGAGAGAGAGCATACTTCTGTTGAATGTTAATCAAACAAAGGACAAATAAATTACTCACTGCTGTTGACTTAATATGTGCTTTAGTATTAAATGAAAGATAAAATATGATAGAGCAATAGAATGTACAGTATATATATATATGGAAAAGCTGATAAAGACACATAAGCCGTGCTTACATTTACAAATTTACAAATTCGTATAGCACATTTATTACAATGTAAATTGTTAAATTTAATCACTAATTAATCAAATAAATAAATTAATCTTTAATTTTAATGCCTTTTCTTTAGTTTTTTAGTTTTTCTTTAATACTGTTTAGCAAAAATGTCTGTCCCAAACACTATGAAGTGCAATTTAAAATTTAACACAGATTCTATAACACTAATTTTTACCAACAGCCTAATTCCATGAATGATTATTTACAGGTTGAACAAGCAAGCACCAGTGCAGCTGTAGCTCAGTTTTCGGGTAGAACGTATGCAGAAGGTGGTGATTTTGCACTCAGGGTTTTGTCTGTGCAGGCATCTCATTGTCAAGGTGATGATAGGTATGAGAGTTTCTCCAGAAATCATCAGTGCACTTGTGTAGCGTTGACATTTTTAGCTAATCAGAGCGAAGGGATTACGTTCAAGATGCCTGACCTTGATAGAGTTTTAGAGGAGGGAGATGCGTGTTATGTCTATATTAAAATGCAGCTTATTGCTGAAGGGAGGTTTCATCGCAACCATCTGACAATGGAGGAAGTACCGTCGAGCGTTGCATCATTTCACCGGACACACAATGTGCTGAAGTCAGGAGTGATGTATGGATACCTCAGAGCCAAAGGGACCCCTGGCACTGAAGAGTGGTGGATTCCTCTCACTGAAAGGCTACAGTGTCTCTCCACAGATGTCAGGCATGCTTTGCTCCTTGTCGCTCCTGAGTGTATTGCTGTGTTCAGAGACAGATCTGGAAGGTACGGATACTTCGATTCTCACTCGAGGACTGCTGCAGGTTTACCCCATCCTACTGGTCATGGAACTGCTGTCATGTTGACTTTCACCCACCTGAGTGACATGGCAGACAGAGTTCTCAAGATCTTCCGGGATCGTGGTGATGAGACCAGCTATGAATTCATGCCTGTATCATTTGAAACGGAGCAACAGTCTGTCCAACTGCCTTCAACATCTGTTTGTGAACCGGTATCACAAGTGACTTCAGCTTTACCAGAACCAGTGCCAAATGTTGGAGCCAAAGTAAGTCTTGTCGGCTCAGGAGCTGAAAACCAAGAAGCGGTAGGTAAAACAAATAAGCACAGGAGAAGAAAAGAAATGCGTAAAACATTTAAAATTTCAGAAAAAAGCGGAGAACCTGAGGACACAGCTGCATCTTATGCCACCAGGAAACATAAATTTTTTTTTTATGATAGACAAAGGTATGTGACTTCTTTGCAATACAAATCAAAGAAAAAAGAAGCAATTAAGGTTAAGTATAATCAAGATGCTATCTTCCAAAACAAAATGAAAGGGTACATAGTGAGGAGGTACAGCACAGATGCTCTCTTACAGAAGAAGATGAAAGAATACAGTAAGACGAGATACAGCACAGATGCTGTCTTCCAGAAGAAGAAGAAAGAGTACATTAAGAAGAGGTACAGAACAGATGCTCTCTTCCAGAAGAAGCAGAAAGAGTACATAAAGAAGAGGTACAGAACAGATGCTCTCTTCCAGAAGAAGCAGAAAGAGTACATAAAGAAGAGGTACAGCACAGATACTCTCTTCCAGCGGAAAATGAAAGCCTACATAGTTAACAGATATGCAGGTGACCCAGAGTTCAGAGCACATCACATCCTGCGATGTACGCTGCGCAAGACCCAGAAATGTGCGGGTGATGTTACATATCATGTTCTTCATCGATTGCAATGCGCACTGCGGATCAAAAATAAATATAAACCGTACATCCGTCCCAGCCAGGAAACACCCCAGCCTTGTGTTAACAAAGTGATGGAAAGTGCCATACATGCATTCCGGTGTAAGATTCAGCATGGCCCTACACATGTCTGCACAGTCTGTCACAGAGCCCTGTTTCCTAATCAAGTCAAGGTCTGTAATAGAACAAGTTATAACAAAAACGTTCATGTTGCAGCGTCTTGCCTAACCGGGAAGTATGTTCACGCGTGTGATAGTGCCTGCTCAGGTTCATGCGTAGTTCCGGAAGAGAGAAGACGGGAATGGATTTGCCACACTTGTGACAGCCACCTCAAGAGAGGACAGATGTCTTCAATTGCAGCAGCCAACAAACTGGAGTTGCCACCAATCCCTGCGGAATTGGATGAATTAAATGTCCTTGAACGTCAGCTCATTGCAAAAATTTTACCATTTGCAAAAATAGTTGCATTACCCAAAGGACAGCAGAGAGCAGTACGTGGTGCCGTCGTGTGTGTGCCCTCCGAGATGGAGAAGACTGTCAACTCTCTGCCAAGACCAAGAAGTGAGGCCCAGCTGCTGCAGGTGAAGCTGAAGAGACATGTTAAGTTCAAAGGATACCAGCAGTTCCACACGGTGAACATGCATAATGTACTTGCAGCTTTATCGAAGCTGAAAGCAATGCATTCGGAATACAGGAATATCTCCATAAGAGAAACGGCTATATTCGAAAGTCCCATAGATGAGGAAGCTGATGTCTCTGAAAGTCACCTAGACGAGGAAGCTGAAGTCTCTGAGATGCAACAAGAAGTCGATGTTGCTGAGCAGGATGAGCAACACGTTAGCGTCGAGGAAAAGGATGAGCTTCGACCCGGGCTCACATTAGACACGTGCATGCAGCCGCCCGACATCGGACAGGAGATCTTGTCGTACGGTGAGGGAATATTTAGTATCGCACCTGCACAAGGACAAAAGCCTGTTGGATTTTTCAAAATCCCAAAGCTGGAAGCTATGGCTTTCCCTGTTCAATTCCCCACTGGACAAAATTCCATTGACGAGGAAAGACAAATTTCAATATCTCCCAGTATGTATTTCAACGTGAGATTGTTCAGCGTGGACACGCGTTTTGCAAAAGATCAGAGTTATCTTTTCTTTGCGCAGTTTGTAACGGAAACGCAACTGGCTAGAAACAGCATGTCTATTCAGTTGCGAAAAGGCAAACCTCTCACAAGAGACGGCCGAAGAATTTCTAACAGACTGCTTCAAGACAACCGGGAGATTGAAAGATTGGTACACAACAGAGACGCCACACGGTTCATGCAACCACTGAGAGGCTCTCCATCGTATTGGGAGAAAACTTTGAGGGATCTACAGGCTATGATAAGACAGTTAGGAACCCCTACGTTTTTTTGCACATTCAGTGCAGCCGAAATGAGATGGCCTGAAGTAATTACAGCAATCAAGGCCCAGCAAGGTGAACACGTCGACTTTTCCGAGCTTGACTGGACGACAAAGTGTGAAATCCTCCGAAGCAATCCGGTCACTGTCATGCGTATGTTTGAGAAACGGGTGGATGCGCTAATGACTCATCTGCTTTTGTCGCCTGCCCAACCCATTGGTAAAGTTGAGGACTACTTTTACCGAGTGGAGTTTCAAGCTAGAGGGAGCCCACATATCCATCTTCTTGTTTGGATAAAGGATGCACCCGAGTTTGAGAAGGATTCTGACAAGGATGTTTGTGACTTTATTGACCGCAACATAACCTGCCAGTTGCCCGATCCCTTGGCTGATCCTGAGCTTCACAAGATCGTCACAGAGGTCCAGCTTCACAGCAGGAACCACTCAAAGTCCTGTAAAAAGGGAAATCTATTGTGTCGATTTGGGTTCCCCAAACTGCCGGTGTCTAGCACCACTATCACTCGTCCGCGACCACAGCGTCCTGAAGAAGAGGATGACACGGACACTTCTCCATCTGGAAGCTGCATGTTTGCATCTAAAGAACCACAGCGTCCTGAAGAAGAGCATGAGAAAGAGCAAAAGCAAGCAGACAGAAGGAAGTTGAGACGGGAGGCTGCTCAAAAGGCAATGAGCGAAGCCAGGACAAAACTCAAGCCGGTGTGGGATCTGTTGAATGACCCCCAAGCCTCTTTTGACAGCTTGTCAGACCTACTGACAAAGAGTAAGTTGTCCATCGATGACTACAATGAGAACGTCGAAGCATTGTCCAATGCCAACGTGATTCTGCTGAAGCGTGATCCAAAGGAGTCTTGGGTGAATGGATACAATCCCGATTTGTTGAGGGCATGGAACGCTAATATGGACATTCAGTTTGTTCTTGACGCTTTTAGCTGCGTTATGTATATGCTTTTGTATATTTCCAAGCCGGAGCATGAAATGGGCGATTTACTTAAGAACGTAATCAAGAGTGTGCGTGAGACGAACGTTAGCGAGGAAGATGAAATGAAGCAGATAATGCAAGCCTACTCAAAACACAGGCAAGTTAGCGCTCAGGAGTCTGTGGCACGAACATGCAGCTTACCGTTGAAGAAGTGTTCACGAAGTGTTGTGTTTCTACCGACGGACGATGACGCGCTTAAGATGAGTCTTCCCCTAAGCGTCCTACAAAACAAAAATCCTGATTCGGAGGATGTGTGGATGTCAGGGATGATAGAGAAATACAGAGCAAGGCCTCAAACGCGTGACTTTGAGAAGATGTGTCTGGCAGAATTTGATTCGGAGTGCCGCATCGTGTACGGTCAACAAACAAAAGGCAAGAATGTTCACCAGCTGCTCTACGGCATGGGCTTTTTTCAGAAAAGAACTGGGAAGGCTGCAGTTATTAGGTATGCACGTTATTCGGAGGAAAAACAACCCGAAAAGTTTTACAGTAGATTACTTAAGCTTTATATGCCACATCGAAGCAACGAACAGCTAAAACCGCCTAGATTTCCGACATATGAAACATTTTACAAGAGTGCAAAGGTGGAACTACCCTGGACAACCCCTGGTTTGCTTTTCCCTGTCTGCGCCATAGTGCAAGCACACAAGGAAAAATTCGAAAAACACAGCGACGAGGTGGATAAGGCGTTCGATCAGCTGCAACAGCAAGGGCCACCCGAGAACGCATGGGCCGCCTTTGCACCAGAGATTGAAGTGGATCGTTTAGAGTGCATTGCAGAACGACAAGACATCAATCCAGATGATGAGGATGTACAAGATGATGTCCCAGAATTTCAGATTCTTGAACATGGAGATGGAGTCGTGCCACAAATAGAGGCACCGCAGATGAGCATCGAATTTGTCAGGAGGTTGTTTAGAAGTCTAAACGAGACGCAGGCAGCCATATTCTACACGGTCTGCCAGTGGTGTCAGAAGCGTGTGTGGGGTCATAATCCGGAACAGTTTTTCTACTTCGTGTCAGGTGGTGCTGGTTGTGGCAAATCACACGTCATCAAGTGCATATACACGGAAGCGACCAAGATTCTGCGACAACTGCCTCGACTACGAGAGGAAGGAGATCTATCCGTGCCTACGGTGCTCTTGAGTGCGTTTACTGGAACGGCAGCGTTCAACATATCCGGTAAAACTCTGCATTCCATCTTGAAACTTCCAAGGAATCTGAAGCCACCGTATCAAGGACTTGGAAATGCCCTAGATGAACTACGAGCAAGACTACGCGACGTGGAGATTCTTATCATCGATGAAGTGTCCATGATTTCGAAGGATCTTTTTGCCTACATAAACTGGAGATGTCAGCAAATCAAAGGCAGCAAAAAACCTTTCGGGGGAATCTCTGTCCTCGCCGTGGGCGACTTTTACCAACTGCCACCTCTGGGTAAGGCCAAACCACTCTGCGTGTACGAAGAGGATGTTTTGGACTTCTGGAAAGACCATTTCCAAATGATTACCCTCACCGAGATCATGCGTCAGAAAGAAGACCTGGCTTTTGCCCAACTTTTAAACCGCCTACGGGTGAAGCAGAAGACCGACGATCTCGCCGAAGAAGATAGAGCTTTGCTACTCCAGGCAGTGAAGGACCCCAAAGACTGCCCGTGTGATGCACTGCACATATTTGCCACAAACAAGGAAGTTCACGAACACAATACGAAAACAATCCATGCTCTTCACACTGACATCATTACCATCGATGCCGAAGACTACAGGAAAGACCCAAGAACAGGAGGGATGAAGAGACAAATGAAGCCCATCACCGGAAAAAAGGATGACTTGCCTGACACCATACAAATTGCGTTGGGAGTACGCATAATGGTGACTAGGAATCTGGATGTTGAAGATGGAATTGTCAATGGGTGTTTTGGAAAGATTGCAAACATTGTCAATAAGACAAAAGATGGAATCAACACCGTGCAAATGTTAGGACTTCAGCTTGACAATCCAAACGCAGGCAAGAAACACCGCAAAAGGGTGCAAGGTGAAGAAGACGACTTGGTTTACATCGAGAGATCCGAAGAAACTCTTAGGAAAGGGGCAGTTCGTCGACAATTCCCCATCAAGTTAGCCTACGCCTGCACAGCTCACAAAGTCCAAGGCATGACGATGGAGAATGCCGTTGTCTCACTGAAGAAGATTTTCGAGCCGGGAATGGCCTACGTTGCCCTCAGCAGAACGACCTCGCTTCGTGGACTGCACATTATGGACTTCAGTGAAAAGAAGATATATGCAGATCCTACTGTCACAGCCTCATTGGGAAACATGACAAGAGTGACGTTTAAAGGAATCATGCCACTTTTGCAGCAGGTGAGGGAAACCAACATGGATCAAACAATTAAAATCATCCATCACAACACAGAAGGACTGTCATCCCACATTGAAGACATCAGATGCCATCATGAACTGCTTCTATCGGATATTCTTTGCATGACGGAAACTCACCTGACCGGATCATTCACTACACCTCACGTCCAATTGGATGGATACAACATGTTTCTGCGTAACAGACATGTCTCCTACTCGACACACCAAGAAATTGCACAGAAAGCTGGCGGTGGAGTCGCAATCTATTGCAAAGAGCATATATCAGCTCAGGCTAGGCAGTTTATTCAAAATGTGACTGATCTGGAGTATGTCGTCATCAAAGTAGATAGCCCGATCAAAGCAACAATCGCTGCTGTCTACAGGCCACCACACTACGGATTCGAAGGATTCCTGGAAAACTTGAAGAGTCTGCTGGATTATTTGGACATCGTGGACGAACATCCTGTAATAATCTGTGGAGATTTTAATGAGGATCTCTGCGCAGGGAAAAAAACTGTTCTGGAATTGTTTCAGTCTAAAGGATACACGCAACTGATCACCACAGCAACAACCAAAAAGAACACTCTATTGGATCATATTTACATCTCTCATCCGGATTTGTGCCTTCAGTCAGGTGTCTTGCATAGTTATCATAGTTATCACAATCCCGTGTACTGTATTTTGCGTAAATGAGTTTTTGTGATGGACCGGTATTGTTGTGTGTTGCGGTAGGTTAGTATGCCATACGGAACCGTTTGCCACTGAACCTTGCTTTAAATGAGACAGTGGGGCTTCGACAGCCTTAGTTGAACGGTTGGGCGCGTATGGTCGGGTTGTTAGGTAGGCCATACGGAACCGTTGCCAATGGACCTGGATACATGACATCAGCGGGGCTTCGACAGCCTTAATCAAACGGGTTGGCGCGTATGGTCGTGTTGCGGTTAGATTGTGGTTAGGAGATTGTGGTTAGGTCATGTTTAGGGTTTATGCCACTGAGCTACGAGGAAGGAGCAACCACAGCAGCAGCAGGAAGTATGGAGGAGTAGTGTGACAGCTCCAGGGAGGACACAGACAGTCATTGAGCAACAGTGGCAGTAAGTTATAAAAGACAAGGGAAAGAGAGAAGTAGCAAGACACCATTGTAATGTTTGATTTTGAACTTATAACATACATTTTAACTTGAATTGATTTCAATCTACACAATTTGTGACAATCTGTGCGGGATATGCAGTCCCCTGCTATTCTATGATTGATATGTGCACTTCTGTAAAGTTGCAGGAAGAATTGGGAGACCATAGCAGTCCTGTGTGGATACGAGTGTGCAATATACCTTCTAAAGCTAAGTGTTAAAAGATTTTGCTTCAGTCGGTGTACTACTGCTTTTCATAACCGCATTTGAATCGAAATGTTATATTTGAATCTAATTTTGATTTTAATGTTTTTCAGGAACCAGCCAAATGAAGTCAGATTGTCTGAGAAGATCACGTGTGCTACATCAATGACGATGACGAGCTGGATACCAGATTACGTGCCAATTTCTTTCCGTAATTTTTATTTCTGAGTTTCTTTCTTTTTTTTGTTTATTAGTACCGGGTGTATTAGTGATCCCATTGTTAATTTATTAGTTTCATGCCCGGAGAAGAGGTCCAAATATCTATGGCATTGAGGACAACGCTGAAGAATGAAGAAGCAGAGGAAGAAGCAGACTGAGGTAAAGTTTGTCAATACTACTGATAAGGTCTAGTGCTTCAGTGCATTTTATTATACAATGGTTTCATTGTTTTTCCCGGGTCAAAAATGGTCTTCGTTGGTGGCCAACAGACACTGCTGTCCTATCTTGCCCTCTTATTTAAAAAAAGAGCAGATTTTACCACTGGATTTCATAGTTTTGTAAGATAAAATTATAATTTTGTTATATTGATATTAAAAAGTTAAACTAAAAAAAGTAGCATCAAAAGGTTTATTTAAACTAATAGTCTTAATTTTCTACCATATAGCTAACAATTGAATAAAATTAACAGGTAGCTAACAACAACTTGCTTTGCGCTTTATGATTTTAATCACTCCAGTATGAACTTAATTTTATTTATTTATTTTTGACAATGTTATTTATTTTAAAAACTGCTGTTCAATGTTTATTCATGTTAGTTCACTGTATTTACTAATGTTAGCACTTAAAACTTTTAATTTTAGCAATGTACCAGTATTAGTAAATGTTAAAAATCACTAACAAAGATTAATAAATGCTAAAAAAGTTAAATGCAGGAAAAACCATGGGTTTTGTTCAAAGGTGTATGATTTGATGTGAAAAGCTTTGATTTTAACGTGCATGATGGTTCTCAGAAGTGACAGAGCAAAAATGGTATTTTGCCAGGCTTACATTTGACCCATCAACTATGCTGCTCAATAAGTCTTGGAGGATCAGAACAATTCAAATAAATTCACTAACATTATCATATATGTTTTACCTCCTCTGCCCTCAGGATATCCAGGGAGACAGATGCGCGCCATTCAGCATAGAAACATCGGCCTCTCCCATCTGTGCAGAGACGGAGTTCACCTGAGCACAGAGGGAAACCAGCTTCTCCTGAGCAACCTCAGAGAAGGTCTGCAGGTGGAACTCCAAAGTTGAAGCCAAATGTCCTTTTAAAGGCAACAACGGCTCTTTTCAGAGCTACCCACTCATTCAACTAAAGAGCATTTTTACAAAATGTATTCACAACTAGGGCTGAACGATACATCGAATTTTCATCGTCATCATGATATGAACTCGCGCAATGAACACATCTCAACTGACAGCCTGACACAATGAATAATGCCTGGTTCAGATTACAAGATTTTTGTGTCTGTTAAAATGTCACGGTGTCTACACGTTGCTTTCCGACCAGTCATCGCATGCCGTCACACGCACACATTCACTCGCAAACATTCACTCACACACGCTCACTCGCACACACTCACACTCACTGTCCCTCGCTCACTCACTTGCGCTCTCTCACTCACTCACTCTCTCACACACACACACTCGCTCACTCAAGCACACACACACACTCACTGTCCCTCGCTCACACAATCGCGCACACACACCTGCTCACTTGCACACACTCGCTCACTGGTGCACACACACACTCACTGTTGTTCGCACTCTCACTCTCGCTCACATACTCAACCCGTCGTGGAGGACCGTTCAAAAATTAAACATGCTAGTCTTTCTGTCATGATGTCCTGAAGCATCGCAGAGGTTGTCGCCCACTATGACACGCTATATGAGATGAAACGATCGAATCTTGCGTCCCGACACCCATTGTCGTTTACGAATCCCCACGACACCCTACGTCAAACGGATTGTGCCAAAATCGTGCTAAAATCGTGTAATCTGAACCAGGCAGGTAATAAACTTTTGACCTAACACGCAAATAACCTATTAAAGCACTAAGACATGGGAACAGTATAGCTAACATTCACATTCAGGCTAAACTAGTACATAATTTAAAAAAATGCTTTTTATAATCTTAGGGGTAATGCTGTAAAGATAATTTTAATACAAAGTAATAACTAGTACAACACTAGGATCTAATCCATTTGCTGGGTGGAATTTGACACAACAGGCGTTTAAAAAAAATCTTTTAAATAAACATTTGGTTAATTGGCACATATTGTGTTTTTGTCTTTATTGAAAGGTATTGAAAGTTACTCATTGTCACATTATGAATATTTTCTTGTGAACTTCAGAGAAGATCCAGGTATATTCACAGATGGTTCTTTAAGATGGTAAGAGGCCGGGTCATTTAAAAGCTTACATTTAAATGAGCTTTATATACTCAACATTTATAAAATCAAGACCACTACATGTACAGGATATCAACGATCAATTAATGTTTGATGCTTTGAAAAGAATAACATGCATTCATATTCAGACACACCTGTTAACGTGTCTTCACACAGCTTCACTGAACAGCATCCAAATGGCATTTTAATCTAGAAGTGTGCATAATTGGAGGAATATTGATACATTTAGAAGTTTGTTTCATTTATTTAGACAAAATCATTATTTCTATTCATATTCCAATAAACTATGCGATCTGATGAGCAGAAGTGGCTTCCAGCGATTGCTGTTATGACCAAAGTAGGTACAGTAGGTGTGGTGTCATATTATAATTTTAAACTACAGTACAGTTGTTTTTTAATTCAATTTTTTTACATAACAAAAAACAAATTTAAACAATTATTTAAAAAAACAATAAAAATGAATTATAATTTAACACACTTCAATGATTGGTTTAAACAAAAAGGAAAATGTGCAGTATGATCGATGGGGTGTCACAGTTAAGTGCCTTTTATAAAGTAACTGCACATGCGTCCTCTACTTGGGTCCTTCACACAAACGAATCTGCCATTTAAAACAATACAAATGATGCACTGTTGCTCAGTATTAAGTTATAGATTGTGCTGTATGATTTCTTTTCATTTGCTACGACCTGGAACGTGCAGATGGTAGTCATGGTAACGAACACAATATAAACCTGTTGTGCGTCTGTGCTGAGCTTCCGGTGGAATAACAACAAAAATGCACACTAATTATGTGTCTGTGCTCTATATGCAACCACTAATCAGCCTATTCTGTTTGGTTAGTAAAAAAAAAAAACTTTTATGATTGCGGATTAGATCCTAGAACCCCTGACACGAGAGGCAAAAGTTCAACCGCTGGACTATTAACGTAGACAGACAATCGTCGCGGATATGCATTTATCAACCTGAAAATATTTGGTAGTAGGATCTACAACTAGTAGCAGCTAGATCTCATTAAACAATCAATTAAACCCAGTGCACTGTTTCTAAATTTCTGGACATCGTAACGTTATTTTTTATTTTTTTATTAATTGTTATTGGTACTTTAAAATAGTAAGAGGGTCTGCACATCCAAAACGCAAAAAATCAGTATATATTACCATAAATATTGAAATGTAAACATTGTCACAAATCATAAAGTTTTATAAGCAATAAATTGGAATACATATACGTTAATAATTCTAATTATTATTCTGAAGTGCTGTTGGGTGGGGCCTGTAGAATGTGCAAAAACAGCCAATCAAACGTGCAGCACTCATATTAATACTGGCGGTAAATCGCAGTTCCCCTCACTCGTCTTTGAGATGGCACCACGAGTATGGACAGTTGGCAGTTCTATTATGCGCAGGTTGCGTTCTCACATATGTGAGCAGGGCCTGGATGCAAACCTCGATCTTCCCTGTAAGATCACTTGGGATGGCAGAGGAGGTAGACTCTGGGAGCAATTGCTTCCAGCTCTGCGCTCTCTTCGGAGCAGAGCTCAAGCTCCGGACATTTTGATAATACACCTGGGTGGAAACAGTTTGCTCCGGGAGGGCCGCGATCGCTTGAGTTTCCTTAGGGAAATAACGCGGGACCTGGGCACATGTTTCGAGATGTTTCCCAGTACGAGGCTGGTGTTCTCATACATTCTGCCATCATGGTAAACTATGGTAAATCATGCTAGAATCAGTAAATCATACTTGAACATGGTAAATCATGGTATACTATAGTAAATCATGGTAAAGTATGGTAAATCGTGGTAAATCATGGTAAACTATGGTAAATCATGCTAGAATCAGTAAATCATACTTGAACATGGTAAATCATGGTAAACTATGGTAAATCATGGTAAACTATGGTAAATCGTGGTAAATAATGGTAAACTATGGTAAATCATGGTAAACTATGGTAAATCATGCTAGAATCAGTAAATCATACTTGAACATGGTAAATCATGGTAAACTATGGTAAATCATGGTAAACTATGGTAAATCATGGCAAACTATGATAAATAATGCTAGAATCATAGTAAATCATACTTGAACATGGTAAAGCATGGTATACTATAGTAAATCATGGTAAACTATGGTAAATCGTGGTAAATCATGGTAAATCATGCTAGAATCAGTAAATTATAATTGAACATGGTAAATCATGGTATACTATAGTAAATCATGGTAAACTATGGTAAATCGTGGTAAATCGTGGTAAATCATGGTAAACTATGAAAAATCATGCTAGAATAAGTAAATCATACTTGAACATGGTAAATCATGGTATACTATAGTAAATCATGGTAAACTATGGTAAATCGTGGTAAATAATGGTAAAATATGGTAAATCATGGTAAACTATGGTAAATCATGCTAGAATCAGTAAATCATACTTGAACATGGTAAATCATGGTATACTATAGTAAATCATGGTAAACTATGGTAAATTGTGGTAAATCATGGTAAACTATGGTAAATCATGCTAGAATCAGTAAATCATACTTGAACATGGTAAATCATGGTATACTATGGTAAATCGTGGTAAATCATGGTAAATCATGGTAAACTATGGTAAATCGTGGTAAACTATGGTAAATCATGGTAAACTATGGTAAATCATGCTAGAATCAGTAAATTATACTTGAACATGGTAAATCGTGGTATACTATAGTAAATCATGGTAAACTATGGTAAATCGTGGTAAATCATGGTAAACTATGGTAAATCATGCTAGAATCAGTAAATCATACTTGAACATGGTAAATCATGGTATACTATGGTAAATCGTGGTAAATCATGGTAAATCATGGTAAACTATGGTAAATCGTGGTAAACTATGGTAAATCATGGTAAACTATGGTAAATCATGCTAGAATCAGTAAATTATACTTGAACATGGTAAATCGTGGTATACTATAGTAAATCATGGTAAACTATGGTAAATCGTGGTAAATCATGGTAAACAATGCTAAATCATGCTAGAATCAGTAAATCATACTTGAACATGGTAAATCATGGTATACTATAGTAAATCATGGTAAACTATGGTAAATCGTGGTAAATCATGGTAAACTATGGTAAATCATGGTAAACTATGGTAAATCATGCTTGAATCAGTAAATCATACTTGAACATGGTAAATCATGGTATACTATAGTAAATCATGGTAAACTATGGTAAATCATGGTAAACTATGGTAAATCATACTTGAACATGGTAAATCATGGTATACTATAGTAAATCATGGTAAACTATGGTAAATCATGGTAAACTATTGTAAATCATGGTAAACTATGCTAGCCACGTGGTAAAAGCATGCTAGCATCATCCTAGCAACATAATAATCATGCTAGCAATATGCTAATCATGCTAACATGGTGCTAGCATTATGTTAGTCACATGCTTATCATGCTAGCATGATGTTAATTTTGTTATCATCTTGCTAAAATCTAGCTAACCGCACCCTAGCAACTGAGTGGCGAGTTTTGCCACTGCAAGCACCACTTCACATTTTCTTCAGGAAATGTACATTCTAGTTATTATTCTTCTTTTTATTATTATTCCACACAAAGTTTGGCGCGTAACTCGTCCCGCACCGTTTGTCACAGATCCATGAATGAGGTGTCAAATCGACCGGCTCATTGAGGAGAGGTGTGCTATGACTTTTATAAGCGATCGGGGGGGCGGTGTTCGCCCCAGGGGCGATAAAGCGGCCCAAAAAGTCCCAATGACTTAACATTGCGACGAACTTTGAGCACTCGTAGCTCGGAGCGAGGATTTCGCAGAAACGTGTGATTTGCCACATTTGAAGAGGCTAACAGGCTCTGTAAGAACATACCTCACAATGGGGTAAAAGTTGCACCCCTGGGGGGCAGGAGCTGCCCAAAGTTGCCCCATTGACTTACTATGGGGAAGGAACGTCCCGTGAAACACACATGCTTTTCCTACTATGGTAAATTGCATAGGGATTTTCTATTGAACGTAGCTCTGGATCACAGTGTCATAGAGACAAGGGGGCGGGCTCATTTTACTCAGACGACCAATCAGTCTCTCAGGCTCATTGTGAAGCTATCAAGCCACGCCCTAGCAACCATTTAGAGAACCTTAGCAACAAGTCCCATAGACTTCCATTGAAATAGATCAAAGGGATATCTCCAGACTGAATTGTCATAGAAACACGAGGGTGGTCTCATTTGACTCGGGGCAGCAAACGGCCAATCATGAATCACCTCAACACTTCCTAGCCCCTCCATAGCAACCATTGTCGAGCACCTTAGCAACCAAAATCCAAAGAGGGATATCTTCCATTCTGAATGTCACAGAGGCATGGGAGTTGGTTTATATCATTCATAGTGACAAGAAGCCTTTGGAGTTTCATGATTGGCAGCTGACAAGCCACTCCCTAGCAACCAAACAGAGTACCCTAGCAACCAAAATCCAAAGAGGGATATCTTCCATTCTGAATGTCGCAGAGGCATGGGAGTTGGTTTATATAATTCATACTGACAAGCAGCCTTTGGAGTTTCATGATTGGCAGCTGACAAGCCACTCCCTAGCAACCAAACAGAGTACCCTAGCAACCAAAATCCAAAGAGGGATATCTTCCATTCTGAATGTCACAGAGGCATGGGAGTTGGTTTATATCATTCATACTGACAAGAAGCCTTTGGAATTTCATCATTGGCAGCTACCAAGTAACTCCATAGCAACCAAACAGAGTACCCTAGCAACCAAAATCCAAAGAGGCATATCTTCCATTCTGAATGTCACAGAGACATGGGAGTTGGTTTATATCATTCAAAGTGTCAAGAAGCCTTTGCAGTTTCATCATTGGCAGCTGTCAAGCAACTCCATAACAACCAAAAAGAGTACCCTAGCAACCGTTTAGCAAAACGTATATCTCTGCATCAAAACATAGTATAGACATGGGACTTGGCTCTTTTGACTAAATCATGGTAAACTATGGTAAATCATCCTAGAATCATAGTAAATCATACTAAAACATGGTAAATCATGGTATACTATAGTAAATCATAGTAAACTATGGTAAATCGTGGTAAATCGTGGTAAATCATGGTAAACTATGGTAAATCATGCTAGAATCATAGTAAATCATACTTGAACATGGTAAATCATGGTATACTATAGTAAATCATGGTAAACTATGGTAAATCATGGTAAACTATGGTAAATCATGGTAAACTATGATAAATCATGCTAGAATCAGTAAATCATACTTGAACATGGTATATCATGGTATACTATAGTAAATCATGGTAAACTATGGTAAATCGTGGTAAATCATGGTAAACTATGGTAAATCATGGTAAACTATGGTAAATCATGCTAGAATCAGTAAATCATACTTCAACATGGTAAATCATGGTATACTATAGTAAATCGTGGTAAATCGTGGTAAACTATGGTAAATCATGGTAAACTATGGTAAATCATGCTAGAATCAGTAAATCATACTTGAACATGGTAAATCATGGTAAACTATAGTAAATCATGGTAAACTATAGTAAATTGTGGTAAATCATGGTAAACTATGGTAAATCATGGTAAACTATGGTAAATCATGCTAGAATCAGTAAATCATACTTGAACATGGTAAATCATGGTATACTATAGTAAATCATGGTAAACTATAGTAAATCGTGGTAAATCATGGTAAACTATGGTAAATCATGGTAAACCATGCTAGCAACGTGGTAAAACAAGCTAGCATCATGCTAGCTACATGCTAATCATGCTAACATGATGCTAGCATGATGCTAATAATGCTAGCATGATGCTAGCAACATGCTAAAAATGCTAGCATGATACTAGCTACATGCTAATCATGCTAGCTTCTTGCTACAAACATGCTAGCAAACATGCTATTCATGTTAGCATCTTGTTAAAAAATGCTAGCATAATGCTAACAACATGCTAATCATGCTAGCTACATTCACGTTAGCTTTTCCTAAAAACATGCTAGCATGATGCTAACAACATGCTAATCATATTAGCATCATGCTAGCAACATGTTAGCATTATGTTAGTCACATGCTTATAATGCTAGCATGATGATCATTTTGTTATAATCTTGCTAAAAACTAGCTAAACGCACTTTAGCAACCGAGTGGCGAGTTTTGCCACTGCAAGCACCACTTCACATTTTCTTCAGGAAATGTACATTCTAGTTCTTTTTATTATTCTGGACAAAAGTTTGGCGCGTAACTCGCCCCGCACCGTTTGTCACAGACCCCTGAGTGAGGTGTCAAATCGACCGGCTCATTAAGGAGAGGTGTGCTATGACTTTTATAAGCGATCGGGGGTGCGGTGTTCACCCCAGGGGCGAAAAAGCGGCAAAAAAAGTCCCATTGACTTAACATTGCGACGAACTTTGACCACACGTAGCTCTGAGCGAGGATTTTGCAGAAACGTGTGATTTGCCACATTTGAAGAGGCTGACAGGCTCTGTAAGAACATACCTCACAATGGGGTAAAAGTTGCACCCCTGGGGGGCAGGAGATGCCCAAAGTTGCCCCATTGACTTACTATGGGGAAGGAACGTCCCGTGAAACACGCATGCTTTTCCTACTATGGTAAATTGCATAGGGACTTTGTATTGAACGTAGCTCTGGATCACAGTGTCATAGAGACAAGGGGGAGGGCTCATTTTACTCAGATGACCAATCAGTCTCTCAGGATCATTGTGAAGCTATCAAGCCACGCCCTAGCAACCATTTAGAGCCCCTTAGCAACAAGTT
Source organism: Abramis brama (assembly GCF_963993115.1). Classification (NCBI taxonomy): domain Eukaryota; kingdom Metazoa; phylum Chordata; class Actinopteri; order Cypriniformes; family Leuciscidae; genus Abramis; species Abramis brama. The sequence continues at coordinate 22,190,203 of NC_139971.1, forward strand.
CCATAGACTTCCATTGAAAGAGTTCAAAGAGATATCTCCAGACTGAATTGTCATAGAAACGTGGGGGTGGTCTCATTTGACTCGGGGCAGCAAACAGCCAATCATGAATCACCTCAACACTTCCTAGCCCTTCCCTAGCAACCATTGTCGAGCACCTTAGCAACCAAAATCCAAAGAGGGGGATATCTTCCATTCTGTATGTCACAGAGGCATGGGAGTTGGATTATTTCATTCATACTGACAAGCAGCCTTTGGAGTTTCATGATTGGCAGCTGCCAAGCCACTCCCTAGCAACCAAATAGAGTACACTAGCAACCAAAATCCAAAGAGGGATATCTTCCATTCTGTATGTCACAGAGGCATGGGAGTTGGATTATATCATTCAATTAGTTCATGCGTTCATGACCTCAAGGCTAGATTATTGTAATGCTCTACTGGGTGGTTGCCCTGCACGCTTAATAAACAAACTACAGCTAGTTCAAAACGCAGCAGCTCGAGTTCTTACCAGAACCAGGAAGTATGACCATATTAGCCCGGTTCTGTCAACACTGCATTGGCTCCCTATTAAACATCGCATAAATTTAAAAATATTGCTGATTACTTACAAAGCACTAAATGGTTTAGCTCCGCAGTACTTGAGCGAGCTCTTAACGCATTATAGTCCTTCACGTCTATTGCGATCTCAAAATTCCGGCCAGTTAATAATACCTAGAATATCAAAATTGACTGCTGGCGGTAGATCCTTTTCCTATTTAGCACCAAAACTTTGGAACAGTCTTCCTAACATTGTCCGGGAAGCAGACACACTCTGTCAGTTCAAAGCCAGATTAAAGACACATCTCTTTGACCTAGCATTCACATAATACATTATAGACTTCTATAATTCAATGTTAGGCTGCATAGATTAGGTCAGCCGGAACCGGGAACACTTCCCATAAATCCTGATGTACTCGTTACATCATGAGAAGAATGGCATCTACGCTAATTTTAGTGTCTGTGTTTATCCCAAGGTTTTCCCGCAGCCTGCCGGATCCAGGCCGTATCCAGATCTGACGAAGGACCTTCGCCTGGACCTGATGACAACGCAGTGCTGAAGTGCTAACTAGTCTCTCCCTATGGAGGATCCCTTTACCACTCTACAGATAAGGCGTTGTCGGGAAAATTCGTTTCGCGTTCCTACCCCGAAGTGACAAAATAAAATAAAATTCTTTATCAAAATTTATAAGGAAAGACAAGTACTTTGTTTAGGCTTGGCTTGTAGGGACTTCCAAACCTGCGCACATATATTCAAACGCACATAACTATAGAACCAATTCTAAATGCGCATGTGAACGCCATCAGCGTTTCTCACAGGTTCGCGTTTAAAGTCTGTGTAGAGAGAATGGTGTCGTCTTAGCGACCCCTAATTTAATAACAAATGATCGTTGCGACTAACTGTAAAGACTATGTGTTGCGACTAACTACTGTGTTGCAACTAACTGTTAGCTGGAAAATAACTTTATTAAAGAACCGCTATAAAGCCAAAACAATCTCTGTTACCTTAAATTATACGCTTATCTCTGTAAAGCTGCTTTGAAACAATCTACATTGTTAAAAGCGCTATATAAATGAAGATGACTTGACTTGACTTGACTTTGTAACACGGAGTCGGCTTTGCAGCCTTCACTAAATGTAATTTACATGAGACTAGATAATGATCTGAGATGTCATCGTTCTGCTGCAGTATTTCAACGGAATCAACATCTATTCCATGTGATAATATTAGATCTAGAGTATGATTACGACAATGAGTAGGTCCTGGCACGTGTTGTCTAACTCCAATTGAGTTTACAATGTCTTTAAATGCCAATCCCAATGCATCTTTTTCGTTATCTACATGTATATTAAAATCACCAACAATTAGTACTTTATCTGCAGCCAATACTAATTCTGATAGAAAGTCTGCAAATTCTTTGATAAAGTCTGTATGGTGCCCTGGTGGCCTGTATACAGTAGCCAGCACAAATCTCAAACGTGATTTATCGTTTACACTATATATTTTTACATTAAGCAACAACACTTCAAAAGAATTATATTTAAAACTAGATTTCTAGTGGTTTTGAAAATATTACTATAAATTACAGCAACATCTCCTCCTTTGCGTTTCAGACGAGGTTCATGTTTATAACTGTAATCTTGTGGGGTCGACTCATTTAAAGTAATGTAATCGTTTGGTTTTAGCCAGGTTTCTGTCAAACACAGCACATCTAGGTTATAATCTGAAATCATATCATTAACAATGAGTGCTTTTGGAGTAAGCGATCGAACATTCAGCAACCCAAGCTTTATAATTTGCTCATCTGTATTATATCTGTTTTTTATTTGTTGAACATCAATTAAATTTTTAACCTTAGATGGGTTTAGACGTTTTTTGGATTTCCAAATTCGGGGAACAGACACAGTCTCTATATGATGATATCTAGGTGAAAGAGGCTCTATGTGATTGGATTTATCTGACCTTGGTGACGTGAGACAGCTAGCAGACGGTCGGTTAAGCCAGTCTGTCTGCTTCCTGACCTGGGCCCCAATTTGTCATGTTTTATCTCTAAGACTATCAGCCAAATTACTAGAGAGAAGAGCAGCACCATCCCAGGAGGGATGAATACCATCTCTTTTCAACAGGTCAGGTCTGCCCCAAAAACGTTTCCAATTGTCTATGAATTCTATATTATTTTGCGGACACCACCTCGACAGCCAGCCATTGAGTGAACACAATCTACTAACTATCTCATCACTCCTGCGAACAGGAAGGGGGCCAGAGCAAATTACAGTGCTTGACATCGTACTTGCAAGTTCACACACCTCTTTAATGTTAATTTTGGTGATCTCCGACTGGCGGAGTCGAACATCATTAGTGCCGACATGAATAATAATCTTAGAGAATTTACGATTAGCATTAGCCAGCACTTTTAAATTTGCTTTGATGTCAGGCGCTCTGGCTCCCGGCAAACATGTGACTATGGTGGCTGGTGTCTCTATTTTCACGTTCCGTGTAATAGAATCGCCAATAACTAGGGCATATTCAACAGAATTCTCAGTGGGTGTTTCACTGAGGGGGGCAAATAGATTTGTTATGGTAATCGGAACGGAAGAGCGTTTTTTTTATCCGCAACTACAGCGCCTCTCCGTCACCCATTTACCCTGCTGCACGGGCTCTAATTCAGCCAGAACCGAATCGTGTAAAGGGTTCACTAGGCTAGGCGCATCCAAAATAGTATCTAAAGCTCTTGCACTCTTACTATCCTCAATTAAAGTTTGGATGCGTGTCTCTAGTTCTGAAATCTTCTCCATCAGCCTGACTGTCTCCCTGCATTTATCACATATAAATCCTATATTGCCGACAGAGAAGGCTATGCTAAACATGTGACATGAAGTGCAAGTGATAATAACAGGAGAAGTCATTACTCACCGTGTTTGTTGACTGATTCTTACTCACCTGGGCTTTTGATGAACTCAAAGGCGCGGGCGCGCGAGAGAAAAATAAATAAATAACTGAGCGCACGGGTGGCGCATTAACAGGCTAGCGAATTACTAGCGTGCTGTGCTAGTAGTAACGGAAACTAGCGATGTCAGGTTAATGTGTGATTTGGGGTAAGCTGTATTTAGTAGTATAAACAACTAGAAATGATAGTAAATAATGATTCAAAACAGAAAGAAATACGAAGCTAATACGAGGCTTAGACGAAGCGTACAGCCACAAACCAACTCACAGCAGCAGCAGTCACCTAAATAGTATCAGTATTTAGGTGACTGTCGGAATACAAGACAGATTTCGTGGGAGAACGCATTTATTGCAAGGTAAGTTAATTTACAATTATTTTTTGTTAAAATTCAACATCCTCTAACGTTTACTTATATAATTAGCGAACATTAAAATGCACAGAACTAATAATCATCGTCTAAATATCGTATTGTATGGATTTTGATTCGACTGTTTTATCATTTGACCACAACAAATCTGATTATGGGGTAACTGGTGTAAAACATGCTTTTCCAATGCTACCTCGCTGTCTGTTAAATTGATATATGCGAGAACAGAACTTGTTCAAATCTCCGCGATATGTCAACGGTCAAAATGATACATCTCCTGCCCTAGCGTTGCTCTCAGGGCAGGAGTACTCAATAGATTCAAATCACTGTTATTTTAGTGTATTATGCGCTGCTCTCAGGGCAGGAGTACTCAATAGATTCAAATCGCTGTTCTTTTAGTGTATTACGCGCTGCTCTCAGGGCAGGAGTACTCAATAGATTCAAATCGCTGTTCTTTTAGTGTATTACGCGCTGCTCTCAGGGCAGGAGTACTCAATAGATTCAAATCACTGTTATTTTAGTGTATTACGCGCTGCTCTCAGGGCAGGATTACTCAATAGATTCAAATCGCTGTTATTTTAGTGTATTACGCGCTGCTCTCAGGGCAGGAGTACTCAATAGATTCAAATTGCTGTTATTTTAGCATGGTTCGTACACATTATTACCATTAAATTTCCATGACTTTTCCATGACTTAAAGGTAAATATTCATGACTTAATGTTCCATAAAACGTCTGTGTATACATGTGAAATAAGAATAAAAATTCATGTTCAAATTTACCACAGCATATCTTGAATAAAATAAATGAACAAGCTATGCGGTTTAATACAAAATAAATATTTTTTTAAATAATACTGACACAGTAACACAATAAAAATAAATAATGTCAAACCCTGACAACTCCTTAGACATTTATTTACATAAATCCATAGGAGGCTATTAACATAAATCAATGGGAGACAACAATGTAAAACCGAAAAATAAATAAATAAAATAAATAAAAGTGTCCAGCAACATTGTCATTAACTTTAACTGAAGGAAATTTAACTTCACTGGATAACCATTTTTAACAAGTTAACATCTGTATTTGAATTCTCCATTCCTCAAAAACAATCAACAGAATTTATTTTTTCATTTCTGCAAGCTTCTCGTCAATCTGTTTTCCAATTTTCTGCAGAGATGCTTTCTTTTCTTTTGCAGTTCGGCGGAAACTGTTGGATTTGGTGATAAAGATGAGATTGCTTGAAGATTCTGCCTTTTCAGCATATTCATCTGCTGATTTCTCAAGAGCACAAATGTCTGCCTCATTTCTAGCCCTCTTCTTTTTCAAATCATCTAGGTCATCTGTGAGGGCCTTCCTCTTCAAGTCTAGCGATGCTTGCTGTTCTTTCTTTTTCTTCTCCTCTTCCAAGTAGCCATGGTACTTCTGCCTGGCTCCTGCAGCCGAAAGAAGCAGCTCTTTTGTGATCTCTACCACAAATGTTATGCCCCCTACAGATCTGACATGGTCAACAATGAGCCTCTGAGCCACCAGAGACCTCTCCCTCTGATTCTCAACGATTAACTCTTTGTTGATGGAAAAGCCTCTTTCCACACTGACCTGTCCATGTGACAAGACAAGCAGAATCTTCACAACATCCTACACTTTGGAAAATTATGGTTTTGTCCCCGTTGTCTCATGCAACAGGGTGTCCACTCGAGTGTTTTTCGGGTCAAATTCCCTGAACTTAGCCTGAAGAGCAGCCAAATCACAAAGCTCCCTAAATTCTTGAAGGATGTCATCACACATAGCCTCATTTACATGTTTAGCTCCTACAAGTATGTGCAGCATTCTTCTCATTTGACTTGCGCACAGTTCTTTACATTCAGCCATACGTCTCGGGGCAAGGCACTGGGCAGGGTGTGTTGTGGACCCGAGGAGGCGGAGCTGTGCTCCGGTGCGCTCCGGTCCAATTTAACCTCTGAGTACACTTTATAACATCACAGGTGTGCTGCGTCCCAATTTGCCTACTGATACTACGCCCTAAAATATATACTCTTTTTGTGAAGAAAAAGTACATACTTTTGAGTGTGTAGCAAAAGAGTAGGCAAGCTTTGGGACATACTATTTCATCATCTTTAACGGACAGCTCTGTCGCTTAGGTACGTGAATCCTGTCACCGTAAACTGCCCTGTCAATCATCTTGTCACAGTTAAAATCCTCCATTCAATCTAATTTCAATTCCTATTGTTTCGGAGAGAAATGTAGATCTGCCAGTCATGGGTCTTTCATGCGGAGACTCTCCTCATGTGTTTGCAATTTGAATAGGCTATAATGATGCATTTACAAGTTAATGGCTAAATGTATCTTTACAAAAGTAAATACATTTTTGTCAGGTTAGATACTGATAATTAATCACTCAAACCCCTTTAGCTAAATCTCTCTACATAACCACCGGACTCGCACATCCTCCATGTCTGTAGTTTTTTAACACTTTTTACTTGTGTTTGTAGTTCTAATCGAATCCTCGTCCAACGCGCGATGGGTTGTGGGCAATTTTAGCCGTTAGAGTGTTCATGGATCTGCACTTCAGATTCCGACCGGAAATAGTAGACCATCCGGGTATCTTTGGAATACTCATTTCAACATACTACGATTTGGGACGTACTAATTCTATTTTCGAATACTATTTAGGACGGATAGTATGTGAATTGGGGCGGGATTGGGAGTGGATTCCATGGCTGGATCCCAAATGGCACACTCCATGTGGACTCGCGGTGTCGTTGCCTTAAATTGCTCGCCAAGTGTACGAGTCCGTAGGGTGATTTCAGTGCTCAGAAGTGTCCCATTCGCGTACTTCAGCGAAGCCCACATTTCCACACCCTCCACACGAGTTACCTACCCAGGAATCATTGCGAACGCCCAATCAGATAAATGAGGGGAGGAGTTTCGTGGCTGTTTGACTTTTGGTGGCATAATGTCATCAAGCCTGTCCCAAAATACACTCTTGCGTGGACTCGAGGCCAGCGCCCCTTAGGTCTGCACTTCCTGACGTCATCAAGTGTGAACTCGAAGGAGGTCCACAAGGCCGGAGTGTGCCATTTGGGATCCAGCCCATATGGACACCTAACAGGTTCTTCTTTGCTACTTTTAAGCCAAGTCGAACGACATTATTAGATTGCCCCCTAGAGGTCGATCTACAAAAGCTCACTCTACATCATCAAGCAAAATCTGAAGTTCACGTTTAGATAAAGTATTACGAAAATTGACCTTATAATGAGCAGCCATTTTCATAAGATCTTGAAACAGCTCACCTTGCGTCGGATCATAGATATAAACACTAGATGTCGCCTTGGCTATGGCAGTTCATTGGAACGAATGCGTCAATAGAGCCGCCATCTTGGAACAGGTGAGCCCCTCCTCTTTAATGCATCAGCGTCAAAATAGGCAAAGGTCTAAAGGAAATAAAATCATCATAAATCGTCATCAATGCGATTTTCTAGTTTTTTTGGTTCGTTCCAACGGTCAGACCTGTATTTATCATTGAGTCCAGAGAAAATTTAAGGTTTTGATATTAAGATAATCTACTTCTTTTTCAAAATATAATGCATAGTGCCATAGGCCTAAGTTTATTAGTCGCATTCTTCCACTTGAGTAAACTTAGAATGAACTATCGCTACATATATAAATGAGCAAAACTTGGCCACTAAATATTTAATATTCAATTGTTTTAATTTTATTAAATTGAACAAGCGCAACATTCAGCATTCAATCAAATATTCTAAAATATGTATTATTAATAATAATGTTATTTCAACATAATATCTCGTTATTTCGACATAATATGTGTGCGTGCAACAAGCAAGATGTGCATTTGTAAATCCGGTGACGCGTGCATTGATTTTTCACAAAACGCACCCAAGAACGAAAAGCCTTGTTTTTCCTAGAAGGAAAATGATGGACACGATGTCCTGACAAGCTGGAATTCGTGCAACCAGCACAAACACAATAATTTACCATTATGGCTTCTCTAAAACTCGATCTAAAACTTTCTCTGTCTCTCACTACTGCTCTAACTACATCTACATCCACAATGAGAGAGCTGAACGCGAGCTCTTATTTGCCTCGCCCTACGTCATATGACACGTTGCTATAGCGGGAAAGGCGTATTCCAGAGCCTCGCACATTTTCATCAAAATTTCTACATCAAATTAGATTTCATTAGTAATTTCTACATATGTGTTTTAAAAGACCTCTTCAGACAATATCAAGTATTAATTCAGTTATAAATTCAACCTGCACGTTGCTCTTTAATAAACGAGTGTTTTCTGACAGTGTCGACTCGGCTGCAAAGATGAAGTTGACGATCGCCATATTCGTAGTAAACGCGCCTATAGAGAGAAATGCACATAATGGATTACATAATCAGAGAGTAGCCTTTTTCTTTTCGTTTTGAATTATTTCGTTTAAAGACATTTCTAGCTTTGTGTATTTGATATATTTCTTATGTCTGTGTGAGACATACACTGAGTTTCGTTAAGTTAGGATGAGATGCGCTCCAGTTAACGTGCAATGCAAGTGACCGCACAGGCGCCTCCATGATTATATTGTCTGTTATATTTGCTTCTTATTTATTAAATCCAGGAAATTGATTAAAATTAAGATACAATTTATACAAAACGAAATTCACTTTAAAGAAAGGCTTTAAACAGTTGACATTTTCACAAATTCCAGTGTCCTTCCACACCTCCATCCCCAGTTTGCAAGGAAGAAACAAGACCTTGAGCCCACTGTATCCTTGTGCAAAACGTACACATACATAGGATTTGTGGAATTCTATGTATAATAATCATGGATGTACTGTTTGAAGATTGACAGGGAGAGGACAAGCATACTATTAGGACTGTACTTACAGGTTACAAGCGCCACACTGTTTTTTTCATTAAAAGGTTTGAGTACAATCGGTAAAAAAATCAAAAGTTAGAAACAACACAGCACAACACAGCCAAAAGTGGGTATTGAGGATCAACTCCTGCATATTGTACATTTTAAACACAAGGGTTATTTCAAATAATATCTAAAGAGTACAGCACATTCACAGTTAATTTTCTGTGCGAGAATCACAGTTAATTTTCTTCCTCCAAGCAGAGAAATGTACACTTATAAAAAAAAACAACTTGACTACTACCATCCACAGAGTAAATGTGTAATCCCTTGCTGTCTGGTTTAGATTTTGTTCGTGTGAACATCCATACGGAGCACAAAAGTCCAGCATCATCCATGAATTCGAAGTACAGGCGGAGATAGCAGCGTTATCTAGCTACTTCCTATGACAAGACCCCTGTTCCAAGATGGCGGCGGTTTTGACACATGCTTGGAACCCCAAGGCGACATCTAGTGTATATATCTATGGTGTCGGATTTGCAATAAAATTCGTTAATTCGAACATGGTTAGAATTAAATGTCTAATAAGGTTAATGAGAAAAAGAAACAAGCACTACAGGAGCCAAAATTAACATCAAGCAACTGTGACTCAACAAAGTTACAAAGTAACAAATTCGAAATGTGTGAACAGATCAGAAGATCAAACAAAGCGACGCAAAATCAAGATCATTCGGATCATCCAGATCCTACAAATCATCCAGATCCTGGACGAGCCCCCAAATATGTTACGGCCCATAACAAAATAATAGCTTGTTAGACTGAATGAAATAAACAATGTGTACGGACCGAGCATATGAATGAGTCACAGACACTTGATGCTATTTTCAAGACGCCAATCCATGCCTTCGTTTACATAAACAACTTAAACAACCAGAAAACAATACACAATGGTTCACACAAAATCTTTACAAAAACATATTAACGAATACATAAAAATAGCAGTAAAGCGGTAGGGCAACTAGGGAAACAAAGAATGTCTGCCTACACCTGCTCTCACAAGTAGCATTATCTGGCTCTCGATAAAGTAAAACAGGTGAGTCTTCCAGGCCACTGCTCTCACGGTTCACAAATGTATTGCTTTCTTTTTGTCTCGTGCGTTTGTTATTTGTGTATGTGTGTGTGTGTCGCGTGGATCTGTGGGTGTGGATCTGCAATCATCATCGGCGCCAGCTGCGACTCATCATCACTTCCTTAAATACTCACCGTTTTCTCATCTCCATTGTCAGATCGTTGTTGAAGTCTTGTGCTGTCTGGTGTCCTGATCCTGTGTTCCTGTTCTCGTTCTGTGATCGTGTGGTGTTCGTTCCTGGATTTCCTGTTTGCTGTTCTGTTCATCGTTCACGCCGGAATTCACCATCACCATCACTTCACTCAGCACCAGACCAGACTCACCCGTGTTTGACCATCGAGGTCCCTGCGTCACCCGCCAGTGTTTGTTTGCCTTGTATGTTTCATCTGACCTACCAATAAAGAGTTTATTGCACCTGCTATTGCTTCCTCGTTCTAACATCATGACAGAACGATCTGACCATGGCATGGAAGCAGCAGGCGGAGCTCAGATTTCCATGGAGACGTTCGTCAACAACAGTCTTCAACGCATGGACGCCCAGGAGGAGGGGCTTAACAACACTGGCCGTGCTGTTCAGGCTCTGGTGACGCAGGTGTCCGAGCTCACCCAGCAAATTCAACAACTGCGAGCTCCCACTGCGCCGCCCACACCGTTCGTTCCTCCCACACCATCGGATCCTCTCTCCCAGTCGGAACCTCGTCTACCTGTGCCTGAGAGGTATGCCGGAGAACCCAGTTTCTGTTGAGCGTTCCTGACAGGATGCTCCATGCACTTTGCACTGCAACCTCGAACCTTCAACAATGAGCGATCCAAGGTCGCATTCGTCCTCTCTCTGCTGACTGGGAGAGCGGCACTTTGGGGAACGGCGTTGTGGGAAAACCAAAACCCATGCTGCGAGTCGTTCCAGGCACTCTCCGCCGCCATGAAGCGGGTCTTTGACCGTGCGGTCGCCGGAAGAGAGGCGGCGAGGGTGCTCGCCGAACTTCGCCAGGGAGAGAGGTCAGTTTCGGACTATTCGATCGAATTCCGGACTCTCGCGGCAGAGTGCCAATGGAACGACGAGGCGCAGTGGGATATGTTCCTGCATGGGCTGGCTGACCGCGTCCAGGGGGAGATCTACACCCTGGACCTGCCCACCACCTTGGATGAACTGATCGAGTTAGCACTACGAGTTGATGCAAGACTGTCAAGAGTCGAGCGACCGTCCTTTCCAGTCGAGCTCTTGGAGGAGCGGAGAGTCTGCGTTCCAGCGGCACGGACGCGTCAGCCCTACCTACGATCCCGAGCCCATGCAGGTAGGGCGAGCTCGGCTTTCCCGGGAGGAGAAGGAGAGGCGGAGGTCCCAAGGCCTTTGCCTTTACTGCGGCGGAGCTGGACATTTTCTGAACACGTGTCCGGTAAAAGGGCCACGCCCGATAGTAACAGTGAGGCTACTATCGGGTGGGATCTCTGCCGAGAAGACCTCATCGACATCTACCCTCCTCCCGGTAAGACTAAGATGGTCAACACGCCAACACGACTGTCAAGCACTATTGGACTCCGGGGCGGAGGGTAATTTTATGGACTGCACTTTCGCACACAACCTTCAGATTCCCCTTCAGTCACTCCCACATGACATTTCAGTTCACGCACTCAATGGTCAAGAGCTTCCCATGATTTCACTGTCTACTGGACCCTTTACCCTCATCACATCTGGTAACCACTCGGAGACTCTGTCATTTTACATCATGGACTCACCTCTTGCACCCATAGTACTCGGACATCCTTGGTTAACACAACACAACCCTAGAGTGGACTGGCTCCGGAGGTCCATTACGGAGTGGAGCACTAAATGTCATGAGTCCTGTCTTGTGTCTGCCTGTTCGTCTGTTCCTATGTCTGTGTTACAGGAGAAAGCAGTGGATTTGTCTAACGTGCCCGCGGAGTACCACGACCTGAAGGAGGTGTTCAGTAAGTCTCGAGCTGCTTCTCTGCCTCCGCATCGTCCCTACGACCGTGCCATAGATTTATTGCCAGGTAAATCTCCGCCTAAGGGCAAGTTATATTCGCTTTCTGCTCCAGAAAGGGAGGCCATGGAGAAATACATTTCTGATTCTCTAGCAACGAAGTTCATTCGCCCTTCCTCTTCTCCAGCGGGGGCGGGGTTCTTTTTTGTGGGGAAGAAGGACGGATCTCTGCGACCTTGTATTGATTACCGGGGGTTGAACAACATCACGGTAAAGAATACTTATCCTTTGCCGTTGATGTCTTCAGCTTTCGAGAGGTTGCAGGGAGCGTCACTCTTCACGAAATTGGACTTGCGTAATGCTTATCATTTGGTCCGCATCAGGGAGGGGGATGAATGGAAGACTGCTTTTAACACCCCCAGGGGTCACTTTGAATACTTGGTCATGCCCTTCGGGTTGTCCAACTCCCCAGCAGTCTTCCAGGCCCTCGTCAATGACGTGCTGCGAGATATGGTCGATCAGTTCATATATGTCTACCTGGATGACATATTGATTTTTTCTTCTTCTCTCCAGGAACACGTGCAGCACATCCGACGAGTGCTTCAGAGGTTGCTAGAGAATGGGCTTTTTGTCAAGGCGGAGAAATGCGAGTTCCACGCACAGTCGGTTCCATTTCTTGGGTACATCATTTCGTCTGAGGGAGTACGTATGGACCCTGAGAAGGTTAAGGCTGTGGTGGAGTGGCCAATCCCAGATTCCCGCAAGGCCCTGCAGAGGTTTCTGGGATTCGCCAACTTCTACCGACGTTTTATTCGTAACTTCAGCCAACTAGCCGCACCTCTGACTGCCTTGACCTCCCCCAGAACTACGTTCAGGTGGTCAGACGCAGCTGAGGCCGCGTTTGCCAAACTGAAAGACCGCTTTGTTTCGGCCCCTATTCTGATAGCCCCTGATTCCTCACGTCATTTTGTGGTGGAGGTCGACGCGTCAGAGGTGGGGGTAGGTGCAGTGTTGTCCCAACGTTCTTCCACAGACGAGAAGATGCATCCCTGCGCGTTTTTATCCCATCGCTTGTCCCCAGCCGAACGTAACTATGACATTGGTAACAGAGAGTTGTTGGCAGTCAAGTTAGCGTTGGAAGAATGGCGTCACTGGTTAGAAGGGTCGGGGGTACCTTTTATCGTCTGGACCAATCACAAGAATTTGGAATATATCAGGTCCGCTAAAAGATTGAACTCCAGGCAGGCTCGGTGGGCACTTTTTTTCGGTCGTTTTGATTTTACTCTCTCGTACCGCCCGGGTTCCAAAAACATCAAACCCGATTCTTTATCGCGCATTTTTGATCGTTCCGAACGCCTGGTTACTCCCGAGTGCATTTTACCCGAGACCCTATTTGTCTCCACACTCACATGGGAGGTCGAATCGAAGGTCAAGAAGGCCTTAGAAGGGGTAACGCCCCCGGTCGGTTGCCCACCGAACCGTTTATTTGTGCCGGAGGGATTACGGTCAGACGTTATTCAGTGGGGGCATTGTTCCAACGTAGCCTGTCATCCAGGAGTGACCCGTACTAGTTTTCTGGTTAAGCAACGATTCTGGTGGCCACTTATGGCCCGGGACATTCACAGTTTTGTTTTGGCTTGCTCGGTTTGTGCCATTGGTAAGTCTTCCAATCGACCCCCAGATGGGTTACTCCAACCGCTGCCTGTCCCTTCGAGACCCTGGTCCCATATCGCACTAGATTTTATTACCGCCCTCCCACCCTCTCAGGGCAACACGGTAGTTTTAACCGTGGTGGACCGGTTCTCGAAGGCGACTCACTTTATTCCCTTGCCCAAATTACCCTCAGCCAAGGAGACAGCGGTGACCGTCGTAGATCACGTCTTTCGTTTACATGGCCTCCCGATTGACGTGGTCTCCGACAGAGGACCCCAATTTGTGTCCAAATTTTGGCAAGAGTTTTGTAAATTACTGGGCACGACTGTCAGTCTATCCTCAGGGTTTCATCCCCAGAGCAATGGCCAGACCGAGAGAGCCAACCAGGATCTGGAAAGAATGTTGCGGTGTTTGGTATCCAAGAATCCTTCTTCCTGGAGTCAGCAACTGTCTATGGTGGAGTACGCCCACAATACGTTACCAGTGTCATCCACGGGCCTGTCTCCGTTTGAGTGTAGTGCAGGTTACCAGCCACCTATCTTTCCCAGTCTGGAGTCCGAAGTCGCGGTCCCCTCCGCACACGCCTTTGTCCAGAGGTGTCACTGCACCTGGACTAGAGCCCGTGAGACTCTACTCCAGGTGAGGGCGCACACCAAGGCTAAAGCCGATCGCCACCGGTCTAAGCCTCCCGTATACGTCGTTGGTCAAAAAGTGTGGCTTTCTACTAAGAATATTCCTCTCCGTTCCGTCTCTAATAAGCTCGCACCCAAATTCATTGGCCCGTTCACTGTCACCAAGATCATTAGTCCGGTGGCAGTCCGCCTCAACCTTCCTCCAGCGTACAGGAGAATTCACCCCGTTTTTCATATATCCAAAATTAAGCCTGTGTTTCGATCAGCGATTAACCCGCCAGTCCTGGTTCCTCCCCCGCCGCGTCTCGTAGATGGGGAACCTACTTATTCGGTAAATCGTATTCTGGACTCTAGGCGGAGGGGACGCGGAGTCCAGTACTTGGTGGACTGGGAAGGTTACGGTTCGGAGGAGAGGAGTTGGGTACCTACGAGAGACATTCTGGATCACTCCCTTATCGATGATTACAATCGACAGGTAAGGGAGTCTGGGAATGCCAGGAGGCGTTCCTAGGAGGGGGGGTACTGTCACGGTTCACAAATGTATTGCTTTCTTTTTGTCTCGTGCATTTGTTATTTGTGTATGTGTGTGTGTGTCGCGTGGATCTGTGGGTTTGGCCGGAGCAATCACGCTCATTCATCAATCTGCAATCATCATCGGCGCCAGCTGCGACTCATCATCACTTTCTTAAATACTCACCGTTTTCTCATCTCCATTGTCAGATTGTTGTTGAAGTCTTGTGCTGTCTGGTGTCCTGATCCTGTGTTCCTGTTCCCGTTCTGTGATCGTGTGGTGTTCGTTCCTGGATTTCCTGTTTGCTGTTCTGTTCATCGTTCACGCTGTAATTCACCATCACCATCACTTCACTCAGCACCAGCCCAGACTCACCCGTGTTTGACCATCGAGGTCCCTGCGTCACCCGCCAGTGTTTGTTTGCCTTGTATGTTTCATCTGACCTACCAATAAAGAGTTTATTGCACCTGCTATTGCTTCCTCATTCTAACATCATGGCAACTGCTTCCCTCGCTATGCTGACTAAATAACCAAAAATGTGAACTAATAAACAAATCCACTACCAGTTACTGATTAATGAAAAGAAAATGACAACAAAAAACATTAAATACAAGATTACTCTAAGGTCCACAAAAGCACAAACAATACAAATTAAATTATAAAAAGAGGCGAATCACTCCAAAGTAGCGAAGAGAGCAGCGGCGTGAGAAACAATGGGAATGAGAGAGAGAGGGACATTTTCGCTGCCAATGCCCTTTTATCCGGAATTCCCGATGATGTCATGCTGCTCCCAAATTGAGGATTCCCCCTCAACCTAGAGACTCAAAATAATTATTACACAGATACACGTAACAATTACTTTTTTTTATGTTTTTGAAGTCTCTTATACTCACAAAGGCTGCATTTATTTAATAAAAATACAGTAAAAACAGTAATATTGTGAAGTATTATTACAATTCAAAATAATTGTTTTTTATTTGAATCAATTTTAATTTGATTAATAGTAATTTATTCCTGTGAATGACAAAGCTTAGAATAAAAAAAAAAAAAAAACTTTTTTATGAATAGCACAAGAAAGAAGGGTTGGAATGGAAATTAGGGTGAGTGAATGATGACAGAATTTTTAGTGAACTATCCATTTAAAAGGACCGTGAAAAAAATAGAAAGCACATGTGAAAATATTAAATAAACAATGAAATTATTAGTAGAAGTAATAATAAAAATTCATGAATTGTGTAACAGCTTTCATTGTGATTCATTATGACACAGTCCCTAAGGTGATGTCGATGGAATTATATCATAGACTGTAAAAAATAGAATTATATAAGCAACTGACCAATAATTGTGTCAGGTCCAGGATCAGGCCCCTCCCATCTGGGGTGGACAGGTTGAAGTGACTATAGCCGCTTTCCGACCAAGTACAGGAACTTAGTTATAGGAACTGTCCACTTCTAAACAATTCTATGAACTACTCTCCCCCAAACTCGGTTTTACTGTTTGCGTTCGCACTGGCCAAGTGGCCATAGGGGTAAGGGAGTGACGCAAGCACGGTGACTTTTATTTTGACGGCGCTGAGAACGCCAGAGCAAATAATGCTCGCATTCTCTGTGTTTATTAGTTAGCGATCTGTCTAACAGTACTGTTTAATATGTTATTAGATAGAACTGTTATAGAAAGTAGACAGTATATGAAAAAAAGGTTATTAGCCTATGCC
Source organism: Abramis brama (assembly GCF_963993115.1). Lineage (NCBI taxonomy): Eukaryota > Metazoa > Chordata > Actinopteri > Cypriniformes > Leuciscidae > Abramis > Abramis brama. The sequence goes on from NC_139971.1 coordinate 22,206,501, forward strand.
GTGTGGTTGATGTCCAGTGTTGCTAGCTGGGCAGATAAACATAATCATGTTTGGCTTGGTCCCCCTCAAAGTTGCGTTGGATTTTCTCTTCAGCATAAAGGTTTAGAGACCCATCTATCACTGTTTTCCATGTTTGTATAGTTAGTTTCTGGAGTAAATATATAGGCTATAATCTGTGTGTTTACATTATAGCTGTTTTAAAAATGGCGGGTGCTGGTGTTCCGCGTGCGTTCGGTCAATCAGCGTACACTCACGTCACGGGTAGTTCCTATAGTGCTGGTTTAGACCCTACTCTGAAGTAGGACCTAAATTAGTTCCTCCAAATGGAGTTCCTAGAACTAAAATCGTTCCTAGTTCCTGCGGTGCGAACACGCCGACATCTGGGTACTTTAGCCAATAGTTCTAGGAACTGTGAAAAGGTTCCTCCGGTTGGAAAGCGTCTTATGTAGGAGCTTATCCAGTGGCTGCATTTCACAAAAGTGTATTCACCTTATTTTCCAAGACAACAAGGGCGACGCCATTACGCTCATTTTGTCATCTTACTTCCGGCTGAGCGGGACTTCAACTTCCGGCTGAGAGGATATACCGGTACGCTAGTTTCTAGAAGTAAACAATATGTCGAGTATTATATGTTCAGTTAAGGGCTGCCATAATAATTGGATCAAGAGGCGAGAACAATTGAACAAACTGTGTTACGAACACAATGTGATGTGATCTGAGTGTTGTGGTGCAGTTTACGATTTACACCCACCACCTAAAGACGAGGAGCACCTGAGGCAATGGCGGAAGGCGCTAAACTTAAAGTGCCCACCCAAGCGCCCTTATGTGTGTTCATACCATTTTATGGACGGGAAGCCGACTGACGAACACCCTTACCCCGAGAAATGGCTCGGCTACGATGTTCCGGCAAAGAAGTCACACCGGGTGCTGAACAGGTTGTCAGATTCAGGTAAGCTAACTTACCTAACTGTTAGCTAACTTATGTGCTTGTTAGCCCAACGTTAGATTCGTGATTCAATGATTACATTTAAGATCAGTAACGAGCCGTTAACAAAATACAACGAACCTTGCATTATTACCATTGCCCAACTATAACGTTAAATATCATATTTATTATATTTCGTTTACTTTGTGATATGGACCTACGGGTCTGAAATAATGAATTAATTCATATTCACGATATTATAACATATTATGGTACATTACAGTCTTATAATAGCTCACATTATTCCTGTAAGCAGGCCAGCTAGCTACATCTCTCTTTCAGATATTGATATTGACTTAAATAGAGGAGATTGTGTGTGTATACTGTCTTGTGTTTTTAATGGATCTCTCTTTTACACACTGTTCTCTGTAACTATGGGTCCATCTTCCATCATAAATTAAATCTCATGATCTATTTTAAGTACTAATGTAAAAAAATTTGTATGGTTATATTTTTCCATAGAAGCATCAATGAGCGGTGGACAACTGTGAGGATGATCACAGCCACATGCCCCAGACCTGTGATGCAGAAACACAATGGGAGGATCCATCTGCCTCTGACCACAACTACACTCCAAGCCTACACTGAAGCCACCAACATCTGAAATGGGAACACAATGCATTGAGCCGGTGCCATTGTACATAACTCTGTTGAGAAACGACCACCTATGTCAGCTCTACACAGGGTTGACACTGGATACATTCCATTCAGTTGCCGAGCACCTCACCCATTCATACACCAACAGCTTTCAGCTACACACTTGGGATCAGCTCCTGATCACTCTGATGAAGCTGCGTCTTAATTTATTGCAGGGTGATGTTGCTGAAAGGTTTGGTGTTTCTCAGTCTATTGTTAGCAAGGTGATTTCGTGTCGGCTTGACATCATGGAGGAGAAGATGAGGTGTTACATACCATGGCTTCCCAGGGAGACAATCCAGGCAACAATGCCTCAGTGTTTCAGAGAGCAATTTCCAAACACAACATGTGTGATCGACTGTTCAGAGACACCCCTTCAAAAGCCACGCAACCTTGACTCGAGAGGTGAGTCCTACAGCCATTACTACGGCCAGAACACCATTAAATACCTGGTCTCCATTGCACCATGTGGACTGATCATGTTCATCTCACCAGCATATGGAGGAAGGTGCAGTGATAAATTCATAACCGCAAATTCAGGGTTCCTGGAATACCTTCGTCCAGGCGATGAAGTAATGGCAGACAGAGGCTTCACCATTACCGATCTCCTCTATGAAAGGAAGGTGAAACTTGTCCTTCCAGCATTCATCAAGAGAGGCATGCAACTCTCTGAAGAAGACACCACTAACACTAGGCGCATCGCCAATGTACGTGTCCACGTTGAGCGGGTCATATGCCGACTTAAAAACTTCAAAGTCCTGTCTCAAACCATTCCAATTAATCTCACCCCTAAAATTGATAAAATTCTAAGAATTTGTGCAGCCCTGTGCAACCTTCGAAGCGACATCATTTCTGAGATTGAGGATGAATAAATGTTTATTTGTAGGTGTGTTCCATGTCTGTCGATACTTTTTGCTTTCATTCTGCTTTAACTAATCAGTGTAAATAGTGTAAGTAGTTATTTTTATAAACCTTTACAATGTGACCAGATGTTACCTGTTGTGAATAGTTATTTTTATAAACCTTTACAGTGTGACCAGATGTTACCTGTTGTGAATAGTTATTTTTATAAACCTTTACAGTGTGACCAGATGTTTAATAAACCCTTACAATGTGACCAGATGTTACCTGTCAGTAGTTTATTATAAAACCATATAATGTGAGCTCTGTAGATTTCCCCTTAAAACTTAAATTAAGTCTTCTGGTTAGAAGGAATAAGTCATGTCAAATTTGCAAATGAATACCATCTTGGTTTATTACTGATGAAAATGAAATGGTGAAATATATCTACATGAAGGTCAGTAGAAGGTGTCTCTAGCTTCCTGAAAACATCAAACACAAGTTATTTTATAAAACTTATTTAATCATTTATATTTTCTAAAACACAAAATCACAAATATATCTCGTTTAACACAACCAATTTAAAATGCATCCCACCCCAATTATCTAATATCCTATCCTTAAAGGGATAGTTCACTTTAAAAATAAAATTCTGTCATCATATACTCACCTTCAAGTTGTTTTAAACCTGTATGAATTTCGTTCTTCTGCTGAACACAAAGATATTTTGAAGAATGATCTTCCTTTGTGTTCAGCAGAAGAAAGAAATTAATTCAGGTTTAAAACAACTTGAGGGTGAGTATATGATGACAGAATTTTATTTTTAAAGTGAACTATCCCTTTAACCCTAATTCTCATTCCTGCTTATTTACAAAGCTGCATGTATCTTGTGGATAGCAAAAGACGGCCTGCCTGAAACTCATCTGACACATGAGGGAGCATATACTTAAAATAAAATGCTTTCAGTCTATCTACAGTCTTGGCACAGAATTGCTCATTGTATGGGACTTGTAGCAGAACTTGCTGTTATGGAACCCAGATGAGTAGCTTACAGGCCCTCAGCCCTGTACAGAACATTCCAAGCTGCACTTGCACATAGAAGCCCCGTGGACCATTTGGCTGCAGCTGAGGTGTCCCCTCCACCATCTTCACATCATATCTCTGACTTCTGAAGAGATCCTCCAGAGTCTCGCCACTTTTAAGGAGAGGGGATTTGATCTCCAGCAGTTCCTCCGAGTTCAAAACTCCATCTGGGCTTGATGACAGCCAGGGCTCACTTGCACAAACGACTGTGCCTCTGCGGCTGACTGAGAACCCGCAACCCTCTAGCCACTGTATCGCAGACGCCTCGCTTTCTAAGCCATGGTAAGTGGCCGCATTCCCATGGAACCTGGGGTAGAGGTGCTCTCTGAGGAAGGTCTGAGGGTTGACTCTGCTGGGGACCTTCTTTGCTGTGCTTGCCGTGATTCTTACTTTGCGAGGGTCATGCCACAAGTGAGAGGAACTCTGTTCAAGAGTTACACGCTCCAATGCTGTATGCTTGAAGAGATCAGTGGCCACGAAACTGTCATAAAACACCATGCACCTCTGGCAGATGTTGGTGCCATCATGGTCAGCATGTGGTAAGGAGGATGCAGGCTTTTCTGGCTCCTGTGTCTGAGCAGCACTCAGACATTTGTGCAGAAGGCTTGACACAGGCAGTCGAAGATGCTTGAGACCCTCTCTCAGCTCACCCTGGGTGCAAAATGAAGGAGTGGGAGGCAGAGGGACAATGTTGGGCATTACCTCTGACGTCAGTATATCAGTAGCTCGGTGGTGTGAAAAGGTGATGTCCGTTAACCGCTTCGGGCATAGGTTCCTCTGGGTCCCCACATTCCAGAGCCGCTGCTCATCTGTGCAGGCAATGCCAGTGAGCCCACTGGACACAGCATTTTCCACCTGAGACCAAACATATGCACTGATAAGCTTGAATACTTAAAAGATATTTCAAAACTTTCACAGTTGTCTTATTTAAAAATCATTCATTATTATTACACGTAATGTTACCTACCTTATTCCTTACATCAGGTGATAGCGTAATTAGACTTAATGTTCACTTATACATGTAGACCTACCAAATGTATCTTTACGTTTCCTTTTCCATTTTCAGTGCATGCATATTTTTTTCCTAGCACATTTTACCAATTCCAAACCACATTAATCGTAATAATTAGCATTCATTTTGTATTTAATTATTTATAAGTGATATAAAAAACACATTTTATTCATATGTGCAAAAAGAAAACGTCTCGGGTTACGACTGTAACCCTTGTTCCCCGAGAAGGGAACGAGACACTGCGTCGTCGTCGTGACGACACTATGGGAACGCCCCCAGCGTAACGCATCTGAAGCATGAATGAAATCTGTCCAATCCTGATTGGTGCTGCGTCATGACGTAGTGGATGACGGCATAGCCGGAAGATACAAAGGGACGCCGGTTCAAACACACGTTAGCTACTTTGCGATGAAGCAAGCGCTCTGAACGTGATAGGTGTGGCGGCGAGACGCAGTGTCTCGTTCCCTTCTCGGGGAACAAGGGTTACAGTCGTAACCCGAGACGTTCCCCTTCGAGGGAACTCGCACTGCGTCGTCGTCGTGACGACACTATGGGAACGCAATGCCCACTATGCCACACCGTAAGCACGCCACCCTAGTGTGAAGCTAGAAGACCAGGCACACTTAGGACGCGAGCACTCTGGCGCCAGGCGTCACAGGGAGTTGCAGACTATAAAATCTTATGAAGGTGTGCGGAGTGGCCCACCCAGCCGCTTCGCAAATATCTTGAAGCGAGGCTCCAGAAAGGAGGGCTACCGAGGAGGCCATGCTCCTGGTAGAATGAGCCCTCACAGCTATAGGTGAAGGCAGATTGCGCACCTGATAAGCCGTGGCTATAGCCTGAACAATCCAATTACTGATTGTCTGCTTGGATGCAGGCAGCCCTTTCTTGGGTGAACCAAAGCACACCAATAACTGGTCTGACTTCCTCCACTGAGAGGACCTCTCAAGGTACACTCTCAGGGCTCTGACTGGGCAGAGCAGGTGAAGTCTCCCCTCTTCCGCCGTCACGTGAGGTGGAGGATGGAATGCCTGAAGAACCACTGACCGTGCCACATTAGATGGCACCTTGGGCACATAGCCCGGTCTAGGATGTAAGATGGCCTTAACTCCGCCAGGGGCAAACTCCAGGCAAGTTGGCATTATAGCCAAGGCCTGGAGATCCCCCACCCTCCTCAGAGAAGTGATAGCAAGGAGAAAGGCCACCTTAAGGGTCAGGTTCTTTGCCTCAGCCGACTCCAGTGGCTCGAAGGGGGCCTCAGCCAACCCTTCAAGAACCACCGCCAGGTCCCAGGTTGGAACTCTGGAATGAGCCGCAGGCCTCATCCTCCGAGCCCCACGGAGGAAACGTACAACCAGATGGTGCTTCCCCAAAGGCCCATCACCTACAGGCGAGTGGAAAGCCGCAATGGCAGCCACATACACCTTAAGTGTGGACGGGGTTAGACCGGCGGAGAAACGATCTTGGAGGAACTCCAGCACTGAAGCCACTGGGCAGTTAACTGGGTCCACCTCACGCTCTCTACACCAAGTGGAAAACACATTCCACTTCAGGCTGTACAATCTCCTGGTAGAGGGAGCCCTGGAGCTGAGTAAGGTCTCGACAACATCTGCTGACAGGCCAGCCTCTAGGTACCGAGCCCCCTCAGGGGCCAGACCCAAAGGTTCCACAGCTCTGGCCGGGGGTGAAATATTGTGCCCCCTGCCTGAGACAGCAGATCCCTCCTCAGAGGGACCTGCCACGGGAGGCCGTCTAGCAGAGCTATAATGTCCGAGAACCAAACTCGGGTCGGCCAGCGGGGTGCTACTAAAAGTAGACTGATCCCCTCTCGGCGAACCCGCTCCAAAACTCCCGGGAGCAGAGCGATCGGGGGAAATGCGTACAGACGCAGCCTCGGCCACGTCTGCATCATGGCATCCAGCCCCAGCGGAGCTGGATGCCTGAGAGAGAACCACAGTGGGCAGTGGGACGTCTCTTGAGACGCAAAGAGATCCACTTCCACCGGGCCAAATCTCACGCATATGGCTTTCACCACCTCTGGGTGGAGTCGCCACTCCCCGGGCCTCAGCCCCTGCCTCGACAGTACGTCTGCTCCCTGATTTTGGTCCCCGGGGACATACATCGCTCTGAGAGACGACAGTTTCCCCTGGGACCACAGGAGGATCTGGTGTGCCAGTCTGCATAGAGGGCGCGACCTCAGACCCCCCTGGTGATTCAGATACGCGACAACGGAAGTGTTGTCCGAGCGTATCAGGACATGGTGGCCGCGGAGGTCTGGGAAAAAGCTCCTCAGAGCTTTGTAGACCGCCAGCATTTCCAGGCAGTTGATGTGCCAGGAAGAGTGCCGGGTCTCCCACAGACCTCTCGCAAAGCGGCCGTCCATGACCGCGCCCCAACCAGTGAGGGAGGCATCTGTTGAAACGGTTTTCCGGCAACATGATGCTCCCAGCACTGGTCCCTGGGACAGGAACCAAGGTTTCTTCTATATGACGAGAGAACGAAGGCATCTGCGCGTTACTCTGATCATACGGAACGGATTCCCCTTCGGGGAAAACCCCTTGGCTTTCAACCACCACTGTAGGGGTCTCATGTGTAGCAGGCCAAAAGGTATGACGTTGGACGCTGCTGCCATGTGCCCCAGCAGTATTTGAAACTGCTTCACAGTGAGGTTGTGGCCTAGCTTCACTCTGGAGACCAACGCCTGTATGGAACCCACCCGAGCAGGAGACATTTGTGCCCGCATCGTTGTGGAGTCCCATACTACTCCCAGGAACGTAGTCCTCTGGGAGGGCGTCAACACGCTTTTCTTCGTGTTGAGTCTCAGCCCCAAGCACCCGATATGAGCGAGAACGACATCTCGATGTCGAACTGCCATATCGTACGACTTGGCTAATATTAGCCAGTCGTCTATGTAATTGAGTACGCGAATGCCCTGGAGTCTCAGCGGAGCCAACGCTGCATCCATGCACTTGGTGAAGGTGCGAGGGGAAAGAGCTAGACCAAAGGGAAGAACCCGATATTGGTACGCTTCGCCCCCGAAAGCGAACCTCAGGAACTTCCTGTGACATGGAAGGATGGAGATATGGAAGTATGCGTCCTTTAGATCTATCGTGACGAACCAGTCCTCGAACTGGATCTGACTCACGATGGCTGGAATTGTGAGCATTTTGAACCTGAATCTCCTCAGAGAACGATTCAAATGCCTGAGATCTATTATTGGACGCAACCCCCCATCCTTCTTGGGAACTATGAAGTACCGGCTGTAGAACCCGGACTCCCTGTCTGGCAGAGGAACGCGTTCTATGGCCTCTTTTACCAACAGGGATTGAACTTCCTGTTCCATAACCCGAACCTGCTCTGGGCCGACCACAGTCCAGACCACCCCGTTGAACTTCGGGGGAGGGGAGCTGAACTGCAGTCTGTAACCCAGCTCTACAGTACGCAGGGCCCACGCAGATATATTCGGAAGGCATGACCATGCGCCGAGATAATCTACTAAGGGAACCAGCCTCTCGAGGCTGGCCTCGGGTGTCAACCGAGCCTCGTTCCCGACCCCCTGAAGCGGCTGACCGGCAGGAAGTAGTCGAGAATGATTTTCGGTGTGCGTACGCGTTCGCTGCCCAGCCGCAGGTCTTACTTGAGGCGGCTGGAGCGGCGTGCGTGCGCGGGAAATCAGTGTGGCCCGAAGCGTACTGGACGGCGGGTGCACAGCACTGATTTCCCGAGAGCTCCGGGACGGAGGCGACCTCAATCGCTCCAACCCGGGGGGGACAGCTCTCAGCGGTCCAGCCACGCCTAGGACCGCTTGGAGGAAGCCTTCTTCGCCTGAAGGACGGTCCTCAGATCAACCTTAGGCTGGGAGGGCTTACCTCGAGAGCGTCGCCTCCTTTGCCAGGCTCCCTCAGGAGGGGCGCGGGTGGCGACACTCTCTTTCTGCACCTAACGGTGCATGGAGCTGGTAGACGGCTGAGACTGCCCTTTTGCAGCAGTCTTCCCCGAAGAGCCAGGGCGGCGAGGGAGGTACTGATGGAAGGCAGCCGACTGCTTTTTCACCTCCTGAAACCTCTCGACTACGGAATTAACCGCGCCGCCGAAGAGGCCAGAAGGCGAAATCGGAGAGTCGAGAAGAAAATGCTTCTCCCTCTCCTTCATCCCTGATAAATTTAACCAGAGATGTCTCTCTACGCATACCAGACCCGCCATAGAGCGGCCGATTGCACGGGCCATCTCTTTGGTGATGCGGAGAGACAAATCAGTAGCCTTCCTCAGTTCCAAAATATCATCAGGGGAAGGACCCTCGCCTTCATCTAGCTCTTTGAGGAGATCAGCCTGATAGGCCTGCAATACCGCCATGGTATGCAGGCAGCTACCAGCCCGCCCGGCCGCCATAAAAGCTCTGCCCACCAGAGAATATGTTTCTCGGCATGGCTTGGTGGGCAATACCGGGGCCTTCAGGGAAGATGCGGCCTCGGGAGAAAGATAGCTCGCGAGAGCTTCTTCTACCCGTGGGATCTTCCCATAACCGTGCTCAGCCGTCCCCAGAACATTAGCGAAATCAAGCACTGGGGGATTGGAGAGCCTGGCTGAATAAGGTTTTTCCCACGACTTGCACAACTCATTGTGCAAGTCAGGAAAAAACGGAAGGCCCCGGCGTGGAGGCTGAGCCCGGCGCTTAAAGAACCTCTCATCCAGTTTACTAGATGGCTGGACTACAGGTTCTTCTTGTGGCCAATGAATATTTAATTTGGCCACAGCGCGGGTTAAAACCTCCACCAGCTCTTCTTGAGCGGGTGTATGAAGCGGTGGATGGGGCTCCATAACACCCGCCTCGATGCTCACAGCATCTGACCCCTCAGAGCCAGATAGCTGAAGCATCGGTGCCTCTACCTCGCGGGAAGAAGCCGCATCGCGGGCTTCCACACGAGGCGGGAGAGCGTCAGGATCTTCAGACGAGGACTGGGAAGATGACGAATCAGTCCCATGTCCCGCTGAAAGATCCATCTGCGAACCCCACGATCTGCGGCGCCGTGCTGCCTCGGCAACAGCGGGCCCAGAACCGCGAGGCTCGCGAGCTTGGCCGAGCTGATCAAATATAGCGAGGCGCGAGCGCAATACCCTCAGCGGCAGCTTCTCACACTCGCTACAATCGGCTCCCTCGAGAGCCGCTCTAGCGTGCTGCGCGCCGAGACAATGCACACACATGTGGTGTGTGTCCGTGCCCGAAATGTAACGTGGACACGGATGCACACACTTCTTAAACTGCTCGCTTGCCATGCTAATAATGCTTGTGAAACTTGGACAAACAACACCAAATAAGACTCACAGAAACACAGAGCGCTTTAGCTGAAGAGCAAAAAGCTAACGTGTGTTTGAACCGGCGTCCCTTTGTATCTTCCGGCTATGCCGTCATCCACTACGTCATGACGCAGCACCAATCAGGATTGGACAGATTTCATTCATGCTTCAGATGCGTTACGCTGGGGGCGTTCCCATAGTGTCGTCACGACGACGACGCAGTGCGAGTTCCCTCGAAGGGGAACCTGCTTAATATTTATGCACATCTAAAATACACAATTAATAGTAGTTGTTAAGATTGATGTGGTTTGGAATTGGTCAAATGTGCCATCATAAAATCAAATTGCAAAATAATGATGCATGCACTGTACTTACCTGGCCTCCATTCACTTACCTTACTCCAATGTACAATTAAGAGATTTGACAAGATACTTAGCCTGCCGGTGGTCATCAGGTCATCATCAGCTGTGTATGTCACAAACATTATGTTAATATACCTAAATATATACATTTATAACATACTTATGTTAACAACTTGAATGTTTCAAGATATTATCATGAATAATAAATACTAATAATGAGTGTGATATAGTCTTACCTTCCATAATATAGAGGCTGCGTGGCTACAGGACCTTCCCAAACCAGCGATGCACGAACATCCAGTAGTCTCCACTGATCCCAGGCTGCTAACTAGCACCCACGCAGAGTGGTGTGGACTGCTTGACTGGCTGGGGTGCACGTTTGCTTTTAAAAATACAAAGTCACCCTCACAGTGTAAGAGTACACGACCCACTTTCCCACTGTGTAAATACTGATAGGCCTCAGTACTTTTATAGTATTTCATGACTGCTCCATCAACTCCTTCTGACAGGACGAAGTAATTAAATATTTCCCCATAGGTTACCTCAGGCCACTTCTTCATATCGTCTATCCACGTTAACAATGACGATGGATGGGACAATATGAAACCATCTGATCGTCGCAAGTTTTCTCCGTGCTCCCAATTTAAAACAGAATTAATGTTATTTGTCATTTTTGTCAAGTTTTAGCTAGCTATAAACAATCTTCTATTTACTGAAATAGCTACCGGATGTGCCATGTCAGTTTACCGGAAGTCAGATGACAAGATGCGGAAGTGCGAAGTATTAAAAGTGGGCGGGGCGGAATAAGGTGAATAGCATGATTCCTTCTGGCCATACAACAACGACATTCCCAAGTAATCATATTATATCTAAACTAAATGTGGACAAAAATCCTCCATACTAAAAGAATGGAGTGGAATTGGAGAGTCCGCGGACTTGCACAAACTTAACAACAATACAAAATCAATGCAAATTCTGAAACAGCCCTAAGCCTACATCGTGTCCTAACCAGATGTGAAACGCAATATTTTTTTTTGTTACATTTTTTTTATTTTATGTAAAATGTATTCAGATTGTCAACAAAGTGAACAAATCAGTATATTCTATGATAAAAAAAAAGATAGTTTCAGTTACTCAGTATGTATTTTTAATCAAGTTAAAATGGTGTAAGATTTATGAATGTGATAAGATACTTATCCATTTAGTTGAGAATGCTTGCAGAGAGAGCCCATCCACAAGCTCTTCTGATTGGCTGTGATTTTTGATTGATATAGTCGTGTCTCGAGTAGAGTCTGGTTTGGACAGATAAATTGCTTGCCGCTGGAAATCTTATTGCATCAAGTCTGGTTAGGACACGGTGTTAGGCTTTTTAAATTTGCTTTTCAAAGCTGCAATTTCTGCCGAAGGCCAACTCAAGCAACAGAACTAACAAGCAGCATCATGCGCTGTTTATTTCCCCTGTTTTGTCTGAATGCCAGGGTATGGCAACTGTCATACTCTGCTATGCATAAAGGCCGGCCCTGAGCTTATCCAGGGGCATGGAGCTCTGTTGGAGGGCTTTTCTGTTCCTTGCTCTCCTCTCTACATTAGTGGATTGAGAGTCCCCAGTGCTGTGCTTTCTGTCATATGTAGCTTTAGCCAATGGCATCTTGGTCTTTTTGCTGGCATTGGCCTCTGAAGGAGATAGTCAGTTATGGATCGTTTACAAGGTGGAACTCCGATATGTGTGTCAACAGGACTTTAAACTTTTTATTATTTAAGCCTCTGAAACCCCACAGCAGACAGGGATAAAGAGAGAATTCAGCAGATGAAATGTATCTAAGCTATTTAAGACACAGCACAAATTGTATGTATATATGAGAATGATTAATGCAGCATATTTTTTTTATTTTTAAAGTGCTATACTTTTTTTTTTTTTTTCAAAACTGTGTTTTATATGCACCGTTGTTTTCAAAAGAAACAAAAGCAAAAACAAAACAGAAAATTTCTTAATTGTTCCAAATGAATGGTTCTAAGCAGCCCTCCCCATGCAAGTGAATGCTTCTGGAATTAATAAATTACATCTGGATGAGGTAATTTACTCACACCACATCCAATGGTTTCTAATTTCATATTTGACTGTCTGCACGCTGCAAGACATAAAAAGATAACCAGAGGCCATTGCTGGGTAATGCTGGGCTATAATAAAATGAATAAAAATGTCACTTGGCCAGGGGGCTGAATCCAGCTTCTTAAGGCTGATTTATACTTCTGCGTCGGACTCACGCTTGTAGCCTCTATGCTGTAGGATATGCTGTGGTTTTAATTTATACTTCTGCATCGTTGTCCACGTCGATGTGCAATTACACATGCAGACCCATCACGGCATTCACTAAAGTACAGGGGTTTCAGTACCACGGGGCGTATCCGAGGGTGTGGCCATCACACCCCTTTCCAAAAAAAAAAAAAAATACTAATTTGCAGGTCATCGCACATGCGCAGAGTAGAGTGCCTTCTTCCCGCGGTCTTTTCAAATTAGAGACCGAGCTAGTGGAGATGAAGAGCAAACTTGTAAACATTAAACACCCATGGACAATCAAGGACAAAACAGCGACATCGGTAACTGTTTTTGACGTTTTATTATGATCAAAAGGTAGAGGTTTTTGTAAAAGATGCGGTAACGTTAGGATTCTAATGTAAGTAGTGATTTCACGCGAGATACCTGTCCTAACTGAATTAAGTTACATGTGCATCAGATACCTGTGTGTGTTTACAGGGGTTTCACGCGAGATACCTGTCCTAACTGAGTTACATGTGCATCAGATACCTGTGTGTGTTTACAGGGGTTTCACGCGAGATACCTGTCCTAACTGAGTTACATGTGCATCAGACACCTGTGTGTGTTTACAGGGGTTTCACGCGAGATACCTGTCCTAACTGAGTTACATGTGCATCAGACACCTGTGTGTGTTTACAGGGGTTTCACGCGAGATACCTGTCCTAACTGAGTTACATGTGCATCAGATACCTGTGTGTGTTTACAGGGGTTTCACGAGAGATACCTGTCCGAAGATACCTGTCAGAAGAGTACATCACAGGCATAGTTTCTTCAGAAGAAGACCTGAAACTTCTTCTGGAAAGTCACAAACGGGCAACTGGCACATCTTACACTGTTTGGTAATTTATCAGTTTGGTAATTTATCAGTTTATCTACTGCATGTTTATTTGTTTGATTGTTTATTTATGACCTTATGGAAAGCATTTCTATGAAGAACTTTTTGCGATTTATAGACATGCACTTAAGACAGCTACTTTCATTAAACAAATCTTTATTTACAGTTTTCTCATAATTGAATTTGCATGAAATATGAGCAAGTAAAAGAAAGGGAATGTGGTATGAAAAGTATTAAATGCCTTTTTCTTTTATTTACTTCCTGGTGACAGGTCAGATGACAGTCAAAAAAAACAAAAAGTGACACCCCGATTTCTCTGGAAAGTGGAAGACTATTCAAAACACATTCCTCTCTCTGTGAAAAGAAGAGTGATATATGCTTGCCAGCATGGAAAAAACTACAAAAAGGCACCAAAAACAGATGAGTTGGTATGTTCTAAAGTCTGCACACATTTTCATGAGCTTAATGTATGTTGTATACGAGTGGCAAAATATTCTTATAAAACAGGTAATTCAATTAGTCCTTGATTCTGATTGGTTGAGCTGCGTTCAAAGCCATTGTAAGTTACTCGATAAACATACACCTGTGACCTAATTACATCAGTATTTATGCTGCACTCTGTCTGTGTATGAAAATAAATATTTTTATGGACTAACCTTTGTATTAAAGCAATAAGCCCTGTAAAGACGTGTTTTACAGTGAATTTAGAACAGCTAAGTTCCCCTTAGCTGTAAATCGATTCTCTGTTAAACACTGCTTCATGGGGCTTATTGCTTTATTTCTAGACAAAATTGTTGGCATACCTATTTTTTATTATTACTACTATTTTTTGCCTGGCCCTAGAAATGAAATGTAGTGATGTAGAAATAATTTGTCTTTCAATCTGCAGCATACTAAACATGAATATATCAGCAGAAGAAGATTTCACATTCAAAGCAGCAAGAAAGTTGATTGCCCAGCAAAACTATATGTCAGATATATATTAAGGTAAATTTGACTGTCATGACTCATTTAAATGCACTCATTTAATATTTATAACTTCATTACCATTATAAAGGTAATGGTGAAAAGAGTGCACCCTTTAGTTCTGTCTCATGTAAGGGTGTTGCAACATAATACATGGGACTACTTAACTGGGTATTTCTCAGACAGATACTCATTATGGTATGTTGTTCTTGACAGATATGACAATTTTGCTGTTGGAGACAAAAGTTCTAGAAGTGAAAAACAAGCAGCTATAAAGAGGCTTCTGGAGTCAATAAAAGAGAACCCCACTGCCACTTCTGAAGTAATTCATGTCAAAATACCTTTGGCAGAAGCACACAAAAAGCACAACATTTCAGAAAACTGTCATTTCTCAAATAAAATCCATCACGGGGTACGTGACAAAATACATGAATATGTTTCACTTGGAATGACCTCTGTCCCTTTCCTGAAGAAGGTTCTGAAAACCTTTGTCCAGAAAGAGCTTTCAGGCATGGGAAGTGTTCTACCACACCCACAGGACCCATCATACTACCCATCAAGCCATGTTATTCAAAACCATGTACATCAGGCCTTACTTGCTGGAAAATACTCTGGCTTTGATCAACTGCAACTGGAAAAGAAAATTGATGAATGGAAATTAACAGATTCAGGTGCCCAGTTTTTCTTTAGGCAGTGCACAGAGAACTACAGACATCAGACAGAAATACATGTTGAAGTGAATGAACAAAGAAATGGTTTTCCAGTCACTGAAGACCCTGATTTTGAGGATAAACACACACCGGAGATGACCACATCACAAGAAACATTCTTGTTTAT
Source organism: Abramis brama (assembly GCF_963993115.1). NCBI lineage: Eukaryota > Metazoa > Chordata > Actinopteri > Cypriniformes > Leuciscidae > Abramis > Abramis brama. Next base: position 22,221,669 of record NC_139971.1, read on the forward strand.
TCATCAAAACATACAACAGCAGCATTTACTTGAGCGTTATGGAGATGTGGTCCTACTTGATGCCACTTATAGAACCACCAAATATGCATTGCCCCTGTTTCTGGTTGTTGTTCGGACTAATGTTGGCTACAAACCGGTTGCTGAGTTTATATGTGAAAACGAGACAACCACAGCGATAGCCGAAGCTCTTAAGATCCTGAAACAGTGAAACCTGCATTGGGAGCCAAAGTACTTCATGCTTGATTATTCACAACAGGAATATCAAGCTCTGGACCATACATTTCCAAATGCACAAAAGTATTTATGCTCATTCCATCGTGAGCAAGCTTGGATACGATGGACAAGACAAGGTACAGTCCAGCTGATTTGAATTACTTTTTTTTTTTTATACCAGAATTCCATTATAGTCTTTACTTTTCATTATAATCCTGGATATGTGATAATGTATATTTTGCGTTTTTTATGTATGTATTTATTTATTTTTTACTTTTCATTAGAAGTAAACCAATACATCCTTAAATTTACATTTCAGTTTTTCAAAGTACTTTCAGTAATGTATTGCATTGTTTTCTTAGTTTCATGTATTTACATTTAATTTGTACTGTAAATTAGTCATCTGAAACGTATAGGTAATTCCTATTTTACAGTGTTTATTATCCCATATACTCTCTTTCTGGCAGCCAAGAACAAGTTGTCCCTCTCTGAGCAAAGTGAACTACTTGGCCACCTGCGTGAGATAGCTAGTGCCCCAACTGAATCATCTTGTGATAGGGAGGTTGACAGACTGAAGGAGAGCAAGGTTTACAAGAAGTCATTTGAAGTCAGACATTATGTTGATACAAGGTGGCTATGTATTCAGGAGGTGAGGTACTGCACTGGACATGTTCCGTGTTCCACATGTTCAATTGTTGTACAGTACATTTTAGATTGGTATAAAAGGAACAGGCCAACATTTAGTTTTCTCTGAATTATTACGCCCTGTCAACACCAGACAGACACAACAAAAGCAAGTCGGCGTCATCACTGATTCAGTCTACACTTGATTATGGTAGTTGCGCTGAGTTCAGGAAATAGATGCCTCAATCTATTTTGTGAAATGTCTTAACTAGTTTAGGATATTCGCTTTTATGCATCCAGTGTAGACTGGGTGTAATGTTCCGTTCTTTCTGCATCGACTACCTTTATCAAAGTAATATGTTCTTTTCTTTTTCAGCGGTGGTGTAGGGCCTATGTGCCACAAGGATTCTCTGCGGCAGTTACCACCAACAATGGAGTTGAGGCTCTCAATAAATCATTGAAGAGCTTCTACCTCAAATTTTCTGGAACAGGAAGTCTTACATCTCTGCTTGAAACTATGATATGCGATTTCATCCCAGAACAGATGCTCTCCTACTGTAGACTCAACTTCATCTACAGTAGTGAATGCAAAACATACAATCCAGATGTGCCAACGTTCCTGAGAGACAGACCCAGGAATTTTGTCAAACATTGCTTAAACAGTATCCAAGCAGCTTCCATCTATTCAAAAGAGCATGTCGAGGTACTTGGAAAGAATCTTTCAAGGTAAAGAGTGAGACAAACTCATCTTGTGAATGTGTCCTCTTCAGAACAACGTTCTTACCATGCAAACATTTCTTTGCTGTTTTTAGTCACTCTGACAAAACATGGGGAGACCTTAGCCCAGTCTATTGTCAAAGCCCATATATAACTCTGGATTTCACTGTTGCTCTAACCAATCCACCAATCACTGAGAACAGCACTCAAGAAGACTTCTCTAGTGACTTTTGCGTTAGTCCTCTTCCTTACCCAAGGAAACAGACACACAACAGTGAGCCACAGTCAACTGGTGCAGGAGCTGATCAGCAGCGCTTAGCGAACATTTACACGATGTATCATATATGTGCACTGACAAGGAGGCAATTCAGAATGCATCTTGTGTTGTTCATGAGCTTTGCAAAACACTCAAATCCAGTTTACCTATGGATCATGGCCTGGTTCTCCAGCAGCAAGAAGCTGTCAAGCTAAACCTTCGGGCTTTACCAAGTCGCGGTAAGAAGGCCAAACAAAAAACTGTCAGAAAAGAGCGATAGCAGTTGCAAATGAAGGTTTGTTATATTACAATGAAATGGTGTATTAAAAAAAACAAAACACTTTGATCTTGTAGTAATACTGTGCTATACAATCAGTGTTTGCCAAAGGGTTATTTTTGTAAATGATGTATTATTTTCTTTCCTGTTTTGTTTTGTTGACCTGTCGACTTGACACATGACTTGTCTTTGCATTTGGCAACCTTTTAATAGTTCATTGTTGAAAAGGTCTCTATGTGCTATACATATGCTGTGTTTTCTCTATGCTTTCTTTTTATTCTTTTTCATATTCTGTTCATTTCCTTATCAGGTGATGGCCATTTCCATAAAAAGTCTAAGAAGACAGAGATGGACAAAGACTTGCTTCATGCAATATACAGTTACTATACTATTAATGAATCTGCTATTAATGTATGAAATTAAGTTGTTTGTGATTTTCTCTTCAGTCATGTGGTGTGGAGGTCTCTGTGGAAGAAACAAGGAAAGCATCCACACTGATACACACTGACAATCTTGTGAACCATAGTGAAAACTTACCTTGGTTAACAAAGGTAAGAATATGATTGAGAAATAAAATGTTCTGTCAAGTCACCTTCATTCATATAGCACTTTTAAGAATATAGAATGTTCCAAAGTGGCTTTACAGTGATAATAGGAAATTAAAGTAACAGAGATTGTTTTGGCTTTACAGCAGCTCTAGAATAAAGTTATTGTCCAGATAAAGTCAGTTTTCTGTTCTGTCAATAACATCTGTCCACTGAGCTCAATTCTTTGAGCTTGTTTATATGTACTGTTGTAAAGTTTTCTTTGTTCGAAGCAGAGACCAGTGAGACAGTCGGGATCGCGTTCAACAGAAGTTATTCTTTATTGAGAACTCTGCTGTACGCGGCTGTAGAAACTTCCAACATGATCTAATCTAACATAACTTTACATGGTATCTTATAGGCATTTTAGGAGGAGGGACTTTTGGGGGCTGGAGACAAATTCAAACAAAGCATGTAAATGAGTATACAGGTTAAGGTAACACCCTAGACTGTGAGGGTCTGGCCAATCCTAATTCAATCAGCATAAGGCTTCAAGAGCCATTTGGGTCTGAAAGCCATTTGCAGAACAAAAGGTGAGATTCTCAGTGAATCATTCGTGTGCTAATCCCATCAGTCTGAGTGATACTGGGACTCAAAGAGCCATTAAAGACAATGAGGAGAAAACAGGAAAGGCAACTTTGCTGAGCAGAATCATTATCTTACCCTTAAACACTAAATACAATATTATTTACCGTGATGTTATGTAAGGAAGCATATTTGAAATAGATTCTTAAATTTGAATCCTTCAGTCCCCTCTTTGAGAGTTCTTAAAAACTCTCACAAAAATACAAATTTAGACACATAAAGTTCATTCTTGTAACTGGTGTAAATTACAGGCACATATAACTTGCTCTGTGTTGTTAACTCATTTTCTCGTGAACAAGTTTCTGAACCATGAAGAATTATCTTCAGTCATCTGGTGTGTAATTTTGTTGAAAGATCAAGATTGCTTGTTGGTTAACTTGACATTAACCCGGTGCAGCACTCATGTAATGGTGCAGGCTTGTAGTCTTGATCATGTCGATGGATGAATGAAGGTTTCGTATGTCTCTGCGTTGTGTATTTTTCTTCTGTGTTGGTTGGCTCTGCAGTGGGTCTAGTTGTTTTCTTGAGGTTGTGGCTTCATATGCAGGTGAGACGGTCGTTGCATATGGATCTCGAAAAAAACCCATCAAGTTTTATCTGCACACTGTAAGACAGAAAACAGAAAAACAGAGAGCAGTATTTCTTCAAAACACTACAGTTGTAGCAGTTTAAACACTATGGTTCTATCGTTTTCAGAGTCTACTGTTGTCGTTTCATTCTTTCCCTATTTCTTAATTTATTTGACACCTATGGACCAGTGAGGTAAGTATGGACTAAATCGGGAAAGGCCTATGAGGTAGTGTCTTCACCCTGGGTTCACCCCCGAACGCCTGTTGCGTCAGTTCTTCCCAGGGCTCCTCACTGTCCGTGTCCTATTCTGTCCCTGTGTTGTGTACACACTGTACAGTGTGTGAGAAAATTGGCACATTTCCATTCTCCAGTGAAACATCAGTCCTAATAAACATCATTAACAGAGGATGGTGTCTGATTGTAGTGTTCTGCAGTAACATTTACGGCTGTGAGTATACTGAATGTCCCCCAAACAAAGGCTGTGACAGTCAATAAGTCTTTCATCTTTGTTGTGAGTTACTGGGGAGATTAAGCAATCACAGCCCAAATGGTTAACAGCTCAAAAAGCTTACCCACGAGTCCAATGACGAGGGGAGGGGTTGCTTCAAAGTAGCAAACAAATGTAGTACAATCTGCATAACGTTGTTAACTTGTCTTAAGTTATTTTTGTTTTTTCTACATTCTTTTCCAAAATGTCCGTGCTTGCCACAGTAAGAACAACTGGCTTCTCTAGGACTTTTGCGTTTCTGTTTCTCTGAATTGACCTTAAAGGAAGCTGCTGCAATTTTTACTCTTGCCTTTACATCAGAGTCTCTTTCCCAAGTAGCTAACTTGTCCAAGTTGCTTTGCAGGGTTCTACTGGACCATGTTAGTTCTAAGTAAGGCAAGGCCTTTTTATGTTCTGACAGAAGACCCTGAAACCATGCGCGAACTAGGGGACCATTATCACCTAGCACCTGCTCTGAAGTGTCAGCGATTCCGCTGTAAGCGGCAGCGGTCTGGCAAAATCTTTCTGTGTACTCACAAACAGTTTCCCCCTTCTTCTGTACACAATTGGTAATTTTCGACCAATCGATTTTGGGTCCTAAGATATTCTTTAGGATTTTCAAAACACCTTCTCTCAAATCGCCTTTACTGACATGTTGCAGTTCGGAAGTAACAGCAGACTCAAAATTGTTGAATTCAGATTCAGTTAGAATTTGTGACATCAGCTGTGTGACTTCCGCCAACGACATGTCGTAAAGATGCATTTTACTGAACAATGCTCTTCTAAATTCAGAAAAATTTGTGCGTGCTGAGGGTAAACTCTGGGAGAGTCTATCTATATCCTTAGGACCTAAAGATGTTTTGGCAACCGTTTGTATTTGGACAACAGAAGAGTTCGGAGTAACACTTTTAGTTCCCTGAGATCTTCTCCTAGCCCCACAAACCTGCACTGAATCTACAGGCTGATCAGTTACTGATTGGATGGCTACATTTGTTTCAACGAAAGCTTTTAAGTCAGGATAATTGTTATCAGGCTGACTAACTTCTTCCACATCAGTTTTTTCTGCATCTTTGTTGCGGTTTACTTTCTTAGTCAACGAAGATATTCTAGCATGGAGCTCTTTGATCTGTTTCTCTAGCTCAGAGTTGCGCTTAGACTGTTCTGTAGCTAGGGTTAAACCGAATTCTCTGTGACAGAAGATAATGCCTTTGACACTGTTCTTGCGAATACTTTCTCCTAGTACCTTTTTACAATCTTCGATTGACCAAACTTTGCCTGGATCAATGCTAAATTTCTTTGTTAAATTCAATCTGACTTCCTCAGTCACGATTGAGTCCATGTGCTCTGATAACAAAGACTTGAATTCACTATCTGTCCAAAAAGGTGTAATCTGTCTAGTACTTTTCCTAAACATTTTGTGAATTTCTGTTACCACAAACAAAACACTAAAAAAAAAAAAACCTTCTCTCTACTGTCTTGCAAACAGAGGGTACAATCTTATTAGCACATGAGGCTAAATCTAATTCTAAAGCTAATTCTCTAGCTTACAGATAGGTCTTCTCTAGCAAGAGCATACACACAATATTAACATGTAACTGTTAATCTTCCCTGCCAACAACAGAGGATCAATTTCATCTCTAAAAGAAAACTTTTTAGAGGCTTATCTTTAGTTAACCAAACTCTACAGCTGTTTGTTAACTACTTCTCTGAACGGCGCAGAGGAAAACATTTGTACTGGTCTGCATTGGTTCTTTGAATGGAGTGTAACTCACCGAGTCTTTGGTTGTACAGAAAACATTCGTCTGGAACTCAGTCAGCTTTGTTGAGATCTTTGAGCTTGAAGTTTTCAATCTGGAGGAAGCTTGAAGTTTTAAGATTCAGTTCTTTGAGTTTCCTTCTTCTCCATCCGGGTCACAAGGCACCATCTGTTGTAAAGTTTTCTTTGATCGAAGCAGAGACCAGTGAGACAGTCGGGATCGCGTTCAACAGAAGTTGTTCTTTATTGAGAACTCCACTGTACGCGGCTGTAGAAACTTCCAACATGATCTAATCTAACATAACTTTACATGGTATCTTATAGGCATTTTAGGAGGAGGGACTTTTGGGGGTGGAGACAAATTCAAACAAAGCATGTAAATGAGTATACAGGTTAAGGTAACACCCTAGACTGTGAGGGTCTGGCCAATCCTAATTCAATCAGCATAAGGCTCCAAGAGCCATTTGGGTCTGAAAGCCATTTGCAGAACAAAAGGTGAGATTCTCAGTGAATCATTCGTGTGCTAATCCCATCAGTCTGAGTGATACTGGGACTCAAAGAGCCATTAAAGACAATGAGGAGAAAACAGGAAAGGCAACTTTGCTGAGCAGAATCATTATCTTACCCTTAACCCTTAGAGGTCGGCAATCACGCCGGCGTGATCTGATCGCTTTTTTCCTTATCAGTGCAAAAAGTAATCAAAATTCTAATATTAATTTTTATTTTATATGCTTGTGTTATACATCAATCGATCCTGTTAAATGTGTATTATTTTTGTGTATACTCACAATAAAAACAAACTGTTGTGCTTTTTGCCAAATAAAGAAAAATAAACACGAGGCGAGTTCTGCCTTCTCTCTGCCAGTGTAGTCCATTCTGAAACGCGTCCGAAAATTAATCATAACTCAGCGAATACTTCTCACACAGGCACGTGAGTTATGTCTTTATGAAGCTTGAAATCTCTTCTTTTAAATGAAGTAATTTATATAAAAAACAAATGTTTTCAACTCATGTAATCCGTTTGAAAGCAAGGAGAGTTACCGTTTTTCCTTCTCCCTTCATTATCTCTAAATGAGCTGCAGCCGCCCCGCCCCCGGCGCGATTCACATGTAAATAGTTTAGGTGATCTAGTATGCATCGCATACGCCCCCCCGATCAATGCCATAAAAACACAGTTTCTTCATCAGACTTACTGATAGTTACTCACGTTTTGAGTATGGCACGCTTCTCCAAAGACGCCCTTCAGATGATTCTGGACAGCGAGGAAGAATGCACCTTTTCCTCAGAGAAAGATTGTAACTCAGACGACGAACGGGAGCATTTTGAAGAGCGAATTCCGCCGAGGACACAATTTCGGAGTAAGTTTTACTTAAAAGTCTTTTGTCTTTTATTTTTCGTGTTCGCATTTATGAGGAAAAAACAATATTACGTGACAGTTCTCCATTATGGACGCGAGCGCTCTAAAAAAAGCACTAAAAGACTTTCAAACTTTCACAGAGACCTCAAAACAGAAAGTACAAATCCTTTCTTTAAAACGAATTTCGTTTTGTATCAATTGTATCTTAATTTTAATAATTTTTTCATTAACAAATTTCCTGGATTTAAAGTAAATATAGGCTAGCAATCACAACATAAGGTGCTTGAACTGGAGATCATCATTAACCAGACCGTAGCCTACTTGCCTCACATGTCTAAAAAATGTGAAATATATTTACAGAAAGCTGGTTCTAAACAAAACCATCCAAAACAAAAACTATGTAGCCTAATAAATGTGCATTTCTCCGGTGCGTTCACTAGCCTACTGCGAAGATCGCGAGTCAATAGCCTATCGTCAACTTCATCTTTGCCAGAAGTTAAATTTAAATTGCGTGTGTGAATGAATGATGATGTTTTAGCAAACTGTATTGCTATACTGAGATGAGTAAAAATCGACTGAAATATGTTGAAATAAAATGTAGGCTATTTGTATAAGCAACGTATTAAACTGCAAATTAACAATATGCCCTAATATTTCATGAAAACAACGTTACAGTCAGGCGAAATATGAATGAATAACTAATGAATACATAGATAAAATGTAGGCCTATAATCTTTTTTTTTTTACAAAGAAAGAGTACACTTGAAATATTGTTGAAATTGTAATTATTGTTGTAATTGTAACCTTTTTAATAAAATAGCAAAACATTTTTACAAGATAGATGTAAGCAAAATCTTAAATGGTCAATAAAAGTCTTCTTCTAAATATATCTTTTGTCCTTGCATTGTGGCTCAGTCAGTTTCACACCTGAGTGAATGGCTCATCATTATGCAGAGTGGGTGGGACATTGTATTTCTCAGGTGTAAACCACTCCTCGTTCACGCCCCCCTCGCATATTGGCTTTCCAAGCAAAACCTGTTTTACATCAATTTAAATCAATGTATGGTTTTATGTGAACGATAAAGCAAGACTATTTTCACATAATTTTGAAGAAAAAACTCTAGGCGAGGACATCCATTAGTCAAAAGTCTTATTGACACATATTTACTATGTGTTTTGTGGCCTTATTTCAGAAATTTTAGTTTTTAGTTTTTTCAATAACCATGCATAAACATTATTCTCTCAAAAATGAAAACATGTACATACACGTGGCTCACATATTATGGTAGCCCTGTTTGTGCTTTATAGAGTGAATTTACACCTTTGCCATTAATATGTTTATAAGCAACTGAAAAAAGCACAAATGTCAGGGCATGTCAGAACATCTCAAGGGCCCCAAAAACAGCCCAGACCCCAGAGGGTTAAACACTAAATACAATATTATTTACCGTGATGTTATGTAAGGAAGCATATTTGAAATAGATTCTTAAATTTGAATCCTTCAGTACGTTGCACTTTTTTAGGACATGGCATCAGAGGTGAGACATATTCTGGAACAAGATGACCCAAACATGATGATAAGCACAGCTTTCAAACTATGCATCAGACAGAGCAACCTGGCAACGCTGGAGGAGGGTTCCTGGCTTAATCACATGGTAAGAGTGTAAGTGAACATACAGTAAGATGAAAAGTTATCCTTATTCACTGTCTTATTTATGATTATTCAGTACACTTTCTTAATCAAAAGAGAAATAAAATATTTATGTTCATAATGAATCAAAATGCAACTACTTGCTTGATGTCTGAAGTGGCTTTTATTTTTATTAATGATGGCTGCACATATTTCGCTTACTTTTCAACCCCTCCCATCTCAGTTAGGTATATCACTTTTCATGATCTATTCAATTCATTGTAGATAAAATCAGGTCGTCATTTTTTTCCTCTGTAAATTTTTCTTTCTCAGTCACATTATAGAAGTAAAATCAGTTGTAATTGGGTATCATTCACATTGACTTCATCCAGCATAATTATTTTAGTTAACTTGTCATGCTTTTTATCATGCAATAAATATAAAAAAAAATAGGATAAATGATACTAATAATATTGTAGCTAATAACCTTTTTGTTATATCACTGTCTATCTATCACTGTTTTGCTTGTTTGCTTTATAATCCAACAATCTCTGATTTCTTTAAATATTGGCATTGGTCTGATTAATCTGATAATTTAAAAAAGCTCTAATGTTGGCCATCATGGATATGTGTATCATGATTATTTTTACTCTTATGTTTTCAAGGTTATCAACAGGGGCGGACTGGGACCAAAAAGTGGCCCTGGACTTTCTGGCCCACAGCAGCCCACCACATCCCACATCATAATACATTGGCACATTAATGTGCAGAATAATTTTTAACACCACTTATAGCATAAAAATATAACACAATACAAAAATAAATGTTTAAATAGCATTTATTTTTGTATTGTATTTTGACCCAACATATATTAGGTCATATTTGTAAAACAAAGGGAAACAAACAGAAGAACATTAAGCCACACAACATTATTAATATAAAACTATCAAGACAGAATATCAGCTAGTCAGGGGGAGCTAGAGCCGTCAGAGCCTGCTGAACTGCTACTCTTCGTGCCAAATGTTATGTTAATTTGAAGCATTTCACAGCATCTACCTCTAATGTCTTTTTTAACTTTTCAGCTCCACCTTTCCTTTCTTCCCCTTTTCATCCATGGACAATTATATATGCCTGGAACACACCAAGAGGAACTCTGATTGGCTGTTCAGCTTAGTGAACGAGTCAGTGCACGAGAATAATAGCAAACAGTGAGCAACTCGAAGTCGAAACTGTAGGCTACAGACATCTGTTTTAATGTCACATCATCTTACCTGAGTGTTCCTTGGCGAATATTTCAATATATTAACATGAGCGGAGTGGAATAAAGAAAGTGTTTAGCAGGATTGATATCCAAAACGGTAAGCACGCACTGCTTCGTTTACGGTTTGTATATCTGCAGCGTCGGTTTCTCTTTTCGAATGATGAATATAGATGAATATATCTGCAGAAATAGACAGTTGTCTCATTTACATGCAGGCGCAGAACACGCATTTATAGCTGACAGTCGGCTGTAGTTCTCACGGTGTGTGAAAAAGTGCAGCTTTTTTCCCGTGACGCGAGGCGACAACACAGTCGGCTTTCATCAGCCCTAGTTCATCGGCGTCGGCTTGGTGTGTTCCAGCCGTGAAAGGGGGCGTGTTTCAAGATACGCAATGGAGTAGACCAAACTAATTAACAGGGAGGGAGGGCAATACACTCACAAAACACTTGTCGGCCGCGCCCGCGCGATCGACTCACTCATCCATTTGTGTAGAAAAGAAAAGTAATGATTTCCGTCATTTATATATATATATATATATATATATATTTATATATATATATATATGTTTTGTGTACCGGGTGGGCCAGCCCACATTGGCCAGCGACCCACCGGGAAAAGTCCCGGTGCTCCAGATGGCCAGTCCGCCCCTGGTTATCAACTTCTATTTGTCTCTGATAATGAAGAGGAGCAATGATCAGCAGGAAGGCCTTAAAGTGTACTGTTTGAGCTCATTTTTCTACCCAAAGCTTCTGAGTAGTGACGGACATTTTGCAGGCCATGCAGCAGTGAAGAAATGGACAAAATCAGTGGATCTCTTCCTCTGTGATCTAGTTCTTGTTCCTTTGCACCTGGGCTTGCACTGGGCTTTGGCTGTAAGTAATTTATGAATAGCAATACCTTTGTAGCACATTGTTTCCTATAAAAATTTTATATTTACTTTTTTACTATTTTTTAAAAAAAACCTTTTACCTCCATTGCTTATCACCAGGTAATTGATTTCAAATCCCAGACCATCCAGTGCTATGACTCCATGGGTCAGAGACATGATGAGATCTGCCACATATTGTTGTGAGTTATGTCCAATTGCAACTTTGGTTTTAACCTCAACTGCTTTGAAGGCATGTATGCATGTCTCATGTGTGATTAATTAACAGGAAATACCTCATGGAGGAGAACAAAATCAAAAAAGCCTGCTGCTTTGAGGCTTCCAGGTGGACCATTGGCCGAATGAGAACCAACGTATGCATACCACCATATAAGAAAATATAAAAATATTCTTTAAACTGTATCCTTTTGTTAACTGTTATACTTACTTGGAATTTTGTTTCTAGGCAATTCCCAAACAGACAAATGGAAATGACTGTGGTGTTTTTATCTGCAAATATGCAGACTTCCTTTCTCAAGGAAAGCCACTTACTTTCAGACAGGTACATGACCAAGCTACAATATTTATATTTCTCACAAACCTGATTCTTAACACTTGTTTGACTTTATCAATAACCATATCTATCCACTAACACACTAGTATCTACCTCCCTCCCTCTAAACTTAGGAGTAGCACTAGTATAGTAACAACATGGAACACCTTAGCAACTGTATCACTCACTGATAAATCTTCAAAAGCTTTTATTTTTTGTCAAAATCCATAATCAAAGTTTGTCTGTACATGATTGTTCTCTCTTTCTATGTAGTGTGACATTGCAGTCATACGAAAAGTGATGGTGTGGGAGATAGTACATCAGAAAATCCTGTGAAGATTGTGTCCTGATTGAGACATCCAAAAGCTGAAGTCCTGCCTTGTTCTGCTTGCTGTCAATATTTGTTATTTTCTTATTTTAATAAAGTTGAGTATGAACAACTAGTTTTCAGTATATTGTTTTAAAATAGCAGTGGAAAAAAGTTTGTAAAAAAAGTTTTAAGGTTTAACAGCGTATTTGTAAGTGTTAGAATATAAAAATAGATTTACACACAAAACACACACACAGGCATCTGATGAACATGTAACTCAGTTAGGACAGGTATCTCGCGTGAAACCCTGTACACACACACAGGTGTCTGATGAACATGTAACTCAGTTAGGACAGGTATCTCTCGTGAAACCCCTGTAAACACACATAGGTGTCTGATGCACATGTAACTCAGTTAGGACAGGTATCTTGCGTGAAACCCCTGTAAACACACACAGGTATCTGATGAACATGTAACTCAGTTAGGACAGGTATCTCACGTGAAACCCCTGTAAAACACACACAGGTGTCTGATGAACATATAACTCAGTTAGGACAGGTATCTCGCGTGAAACCCCTGTAAACACACACAGGTGTCTGATGCACATGTAACTCAGTTAGGACAGGTATCTCGCGTGAAACCCCTGTAAACACACACAGGTGTCTGATTTACATGTAACTCAGTTAGGACAGGTATCTCGCGTGAAACCCCTGTAAACACACACAGGTGTCTGATGCACATGTAACTCAGTTAGGACAGGTATCTCGCGTGAAACCCTTGTAAACACACACAGGTATCTGATGAACATGTAACTCAGTTAGGACAGGTATCTCTCGTGAAACCCCTGTAAACACACACAGGTATCTGATGATGCACATGTAATATTCCATTTTAATAAATGACGGTACATTTCACTAATTACCTGTCTTTGTATTATAGGTTTATAAGAATCATGCAATTATCAGTGAAAACAAGTGCAGCACTTTTATATTGTATTACATTCATCTGGGGTGACAAATATTTCTGCACAGTAGAGAAAGGTTAAGTTCATCCACTCTTACCTTTACTATTACACAACACAGTTTCTTTTATTTTCGTTTCTTATTTTTCATTTTATATTTTTGTTAAAAGTGTGACCGTGGATTCTGGTGCATTCCAATATTTCAGATTGTTTTAATGGTGCGATTGTGTAATATATTAACATGTGACTTTGAAATAATTTACTTTGACATGACATAAATAATTAATTTTAACCTTGTTTCTATTAGCGGCAAAAAAGAAAACACCGTTGGTGTATCCTCATACACTTAGTGCGCATGACCGGTGACCTATGCAAATTCAGAATTAGGAGAACGCCTACTCTACAACGTCACAATTTTTACGCTGTACTGAAACCCCTGGAAATAAGTGACTGCCGACAGATCACAGCGTTTCTTCTTTGGTGATTGGTCTGCTTCTAGTAGACCAATCACAGTGCTTGCGGACGGTCCTCGTGGAATTGACGTGTGTTGGAGATTTTCCTTTGCCTCATGTAAAAGTCTGTATTTCTGTGTCTCAGTCAGAACCCAGGTTAAATCAGGATACATCAGGTTAAATTAGGTTAAGTGGTCTGTGAGGATGAAAGAGTACCTAACAAGCTCAGAGAGAAGATGTGTATAGGTAGTTGATAAGATGGTACTAAAAACGTTAATTAAAAATGATGGATGGCATTACAACACTGCAGGTGCAGAGAATCATGTGATCCAAGATATTCTTTAAAATGGGTATGGCCAAAGATTTTTCCACCAATAGAAAAATGTCTCCGGGAAAGATGATGCTAACGGTAGCGAGATCTTGATAGCTGATTGGCTACCTAGTGATAATAAAAGGTATAAGACCTGAGGTTCTGACCATTGCAGACGAGATGGCCAGCTGGCATCTCACTTTGTTGCTTGTCAATAAAGTTACTTCTGAGACCTGGAACTTCGACTCTTGAGAGATTTCTTCGAGACCCGATTTGAGGACTTAGAATTTGCCACAACATAATTGGCGAGCGAAGCCAGGAGTGGCGAAGGGGTCGAGGAGTGACCGGGGGAGCTCGCTGGCAGAGGCCTCACTAAACAAAGGCGCGCCATAAAATCAGGTAAGCAACTTTTTGCTTATATTTGTTTTGTGTGGCTCCTGGTAAGCTAGCGCCTGGTTGGTAACGGCCTTAAATAAAAGACCCCACCAAAAAGAACCTAAAATTGATAAGGAATCAAAAGGAGGGTAATTTCCAGGTCTCAAGAAGGAGCGCATGCGTAAGTAGGCCTAAAGCAAGAAGTGCTTAAACGCAAGAAGTGCTTGAAACGCAAGAAGTGCGTCAGTTAGATAAGATAAAGCGCTTAATAAATTCCGGAGCATAAAATTGGCATTAAGAAAAATGTATAAAAGGCCAGGATCCAGAGATAAAAAAAATTTTTGGTTGTGCTGTGATCACAGATTGCGCTGCTGTAAACTGCTCTGCTTTAACACTAATTGCGCTGTGTTAAACTGCTTTGCTTTGCCACTAACTGCGCTACTTTAAACTGCTCTGCCTGATAATTAACTGTGTTGCTTTGAGCTGTCTTGTGTTGGCACTAACCTCGCTGCTTTGAACTGCCTTAATTGAGAGAGAAGTCACTCCTGAGATAAGACTGACATACAGTAAGTGACTGAGAGAAGCTGAGACAGTGAAAGTGTATGAGAATATTATGCGAGATCTATAAAGATGGAGAGACGAGACTGATGAAATTCTATGAACAATGAAAAGCAAATTAATATAAAGAATATAAGAAAATATAGAATTCATAAAAACACTCCCAGATACTGGGTTTGTAGACTGTTTGGTCACGTTCCAGATTGCAGACTCTGTGGTCCAGATATAGGGAAACACAGCCCACACTGAACAGAAATTGAATAAATGAACTTTGTCTCTCCATTTGTTATAAGGAAAAATAACTGTGTGTGTATGTATGTATGTATGTATGTATGTGTGTGTGAATGAAATCCAGGGTGTATGAATGAATATACTAACAAACTAAGTATATTTGGATTGAGATAAAGAAGTAGGAAGGGAGAAAGGTGACAGTAATAAAACAACTGATTATATTTTTTTGAAGCTTGAAGAAGAAAACACATGTTGACCAGGGCACGAGATCATTATGAGGAAGAAGATAGGAGGGAATCGAGAGAAATAAAAGAAGAAAATTACTTTAAACAGGCATTAAGACAAACCAAAGGCATCAAAAATCATTTTTGTTTAGAAAAAGAATTCATAGATGAAGGACTGAGACAAGAATTGACGACTCAAAAGAAAAATTAATTCTTACAAAAATTGACAAAAATCACAAATCTGAATCACCTTGAGGATGAGTGGCCCTTAGTGGATTGGGTTAAAGCGATCAAAAGACAGATCACCTTTGAAGCCTTAAGACCACACTTGAACAGATTTGACCTTCCCAAAACTACCCTTTTGGAATCATTGTTGATTAAATAAAATAAATCTGAATCCATTGTATATCCCATACCTGAAAAGAGATGCGTGGTACACTTGGCCTCTGAGTTTGGGAGGAGCCACAATTTTGAGGAACATGTATATGGTAGTGAGCTCATGTCTAAGACCAGTACAGTGGGAAAGTGACACAGTCGTTGAAGTCGGACAGGGAGGGGAAATCAGACCAGCACTGGTAGATAATTGGACGCTGGAGGTAGTGGTAGTTTTGAGGAGCAACCCCAACCATACCAGTCATATGTGGGTAGAAATTTATGAAAATGGAGAAGAGACAGAAGAGCAGTCAGCTGTCAAAGAAGAGCAGTCAGTAACAACTGAGAATGTCGCAACCATGGACAAATAGGAGGGGCAGGAGAGGAAACGGGGAGAAAAATTCTTAAAGAAAAAAGAAAGAAAAAATTTGATTGATTTATTTGCGCCATTAAAATTAGAAACATGCACTAGAGAGGAATTAAACATTTCAATCACCATGTGGGGAGGCCATGAAGTGAAATTGACCCCATCTATCACTTATCTATATTTAGGACAGGAAGTGTAACTGCACGAAGATTACAAAAAATTGGCTTTGTCGTCAATTTGCCCATTCTTCTGATTGCAAGAGCTGTGATCCGGCTGGAGAAAAACAGCCTATCCTGAGCAATAATTCGGCTTTGTCTCTTCATTGTTACAAGAAAAAATAACGAGTAAAAGTATGTTTGTGTGCGCGTAAAATGCACAGATTAGGACTGTTTGAAAAAGAACGATATTCATTTATAAAGAGAAACTAGAATTATGAAAGAACACTTGTTTCTCTCTCATATAGCAAAAGCAAACGGTGACTGATATGAGAAAGAGAGGCAGAAAGGAGGGGCTGCCTCTGATAGAGAGAGGAAGGGCTGCAAGAAGAAAGTGAGACTGCATGTGTGTATGTGTGTGTGTGAGGAAGGAAAGGAGGGAGACAGCGAGAAAGAGTTCACCTTTCCTGGTCCTGACTAGCTTATGAACCAGAAAGTGAGTAACCATTTCCAACATACACTTTGAACAACACTTTGAGAGATTTTATTTGTAACTGTCATCCCCACCAGTGGACCTGTAATAGAGGAACTGCATTTTTAAAATACCTGAGAAAGACTAATCAGATATCTTAATAGATGTCTGACCATCTTGCTGAAAACTAGTTAAGAATAGATGCAAGCTGGGGTTAGTAAGGTATACTAAAAAGGTATGAAACACACTGATAATAATTAAGATTATAATGGCATCAACACCTGTAGAGATACCAAGATCAAAATATTAATTTTGCAGAGATACTATAGGACAACCCTCTAAAAATGGGGAAATGGTAAATGGTAAATGGACTGCATTTATACAGCGCTTTCACAGACCTATGGCCACCAAAGCGCTTTACATTGCCTCACATTCACCCATTCACTCACTCATTCATACACCGACGGCGGTGTCAGCCATGCAAGGCGCCATCCAGCTCGTCGGGAGCAGCTGGGGTTAGGTGTCTTGCTCATGGACACCTCGACACTTGGTCAAGTGGAACCGGGGATTGAACCACCAACCTTTCGGTTTGTAGATAACCTACATGAACCACTGAGCCACTGCCGCCGGAAAGAAGCCTAAAATCAAAATGACCAGCTGAGGGAACATTAGATGTGGCTATGTGCAGAGACACTGAATCATTCGTAAAAAATAAATAAATAAAAATAAATAAATAAATAAATAAAAAGGTATTCAAAAACAGTTTACTAAGAGATCAAGTAAGATTGGTGAAATCTGCTAATCCAGTCAGAATTAAAAGTAGACTAATTTCACAAATACCAAGAAAACACCAATAAAAATAATTGATAAGAAATTAACCTGAAAGAAAATATAAAAATTGCTTAAATGTTAGTTGACCGGTCTATGGGGGAATTAAATTAATAAGCAAGCCTAACAGGGATTGATATGGAGGATTGCGCAAACTGGTGGCCATCAAGAACACTGGAGTTTTCTCCTTAGTATAAGTGGTTTGTGTAGTTCCCAGAGGAAATTCAAATAATTTACAAAAATGTTTATAGAAATATCTGACATTTAGAGATAAAATATGTATATATAGAGAGACATGCTAGATGTGGGTATGACTGATCTGTTATATAAAGACGTAGCCTATGATGTTTGCATCTTGTTATCCCTGGGAGACAGTTTTAAATTTGAGCCATTGCAGAAATTTTGAGATCTTTGGATTGTTTTACTTAAAATAACTGCATTGTGTTGATTGAGCAGGATTGGGTGACAAAAGCTAAACAGACATTTTTAACAGCCATACTGTATTATACACATTTCACAGTAATGAGACTCATTGATTTAATCCTGAAATGCTTGAGACAGTAGGGATCGATATAACGAGTGATAAAAATACTATATATGTGACTGAAAATAAGGCAACTTAGACAGACTGAAAGGCTGCAATTTTCTGCATTCTGCAAAGAAGAACTTGCTTTATTAAAATTGCATGAGGAAACTGCTGTTTTCAACCAGATGAGACTTCTGAAATTAAGGGACAATTGAAAGAGATGGTTGAAGAATTTATAAAGGATGAATTTGATTCATGCGGATCTCTGAGTGTTCAATTTCCAGATGACACCAGATAGCTTTTGGGATGGCTGCCTCAACATAAACAACAGCAACTGGACTGTGCAACAAGTGAGAGCAAGAAACATAAGGATGCGGCTGCAGAGAAAAGAAGAGGTGTTTGGTTGGTGGGCCTTCATCCCCTCTGAAAGAGGAAGCTGAAACTTCTGAGGGGCTGGTATGGACAAAAACTGTGTTGATGCAGAGACAACCAAGAAAAACATTCTGCCATCATGCAAAATTGCCTCCTCCGTGACTTGGCCAAAAGCCAGACTGAGGAGAGGCAGAGAGACAACAGCATCCAGAGTCACACCACTATGTCCCAACATGACACCAGACCCTTGAATGCCAGCAAAGACTGACAGATCAAATGCATCGGATGAGGAGGGAAACACTCAGACAGCAGCTCAACCAGTTCAACTGATCGCTGGTCCAAGCAGAAGGACTGCATCCTTTACTAAGTGGGCACAGGTGATGCGTTTTCAATGATCACTACAGAGACCGCTTCAAATTTAATTGATTGGCCATATTAATTGTATTTTGATTATTCACTGGTCCAACAGCAGTTCTCTATATTCTGTGAAGCTGACACTCTCTATTTGCTTTCTTTCAATAGACATTAGTCCAGCTGTAAGCATTAAAAATGCATTAAAAATGGGAGGGGAAGTGTTTGCATGACTCAATAATTAATTACAACTGATGCTGGACTTAGCAGAGTGAGGGACTACTGCATTAACCAACTAGGGGTAAATGCATAATTAGATAATTGATGATGTTGTCCATTGAACAGAGAGCTTTTGGGCTCTGCTTTTAAGACAGAGCTGATATAAGCTTGAGTGATACTATTCAACAACAAAAAATGTGGATGATAAAGCTATGGTGCTGCTCACATCTTGGTCAATAGTTAATTTTTTAGGTTTAGAAATAAAAATAGTAATTACACAAATTACAAACACGTGGTATCACAAATGCTGTCATTACCAGGGATTGCATGATGTTAATATTGTTGGTCATGAATTCGAGATTATGCTGAAATCTCCAGTCATTTAAAAGAGCATCTCATAAGCAACAGAAGAAAATATTATGAAGAGAAATTAAATGAACAGATGAATGACAAATCAGATAAGAGAAACTGATAATGGTTCTTTCAAATGACAGCATGTCCAGACCTACCAAAAAATTGTATCTATTAGATATTGAAAAATTTTGGGTTTATGACAACAGTGTTTAACACAATCAAATGGCAACTGATATCGGCCAGCTGTGTTATTCAAAACATTTCACTGTCACATGGGGAATGCCACATTGCCTACATTCAGTAGCTTTTGTCATCAGAGTTGTGTTACCAATTTAGAATTGGTTGTATTCGCACCTTGAAATTTAGGATAGATAATTGAAAAATTGATTGTAATTGTAAAATTAAGTCTATATCATAAGTCAAGAAGGCATAAGCAAAACCCTCAGCTTCAGACTACTGGACAAATGAGATATTAAAAGACAAATAATTACACTAGCAACCCTTTTTAATATTTTAATTTCAGATGTGCATGGTTTTGACCATCGCACAAAGGGGGGAAGTGAGTTCAGAATAAAAAAAAGTTGATGATAGATGTTTTTTAATAGAAGATTGATAGATAGCCAAATGCAATATTTGTGTTCAAAACAATGTCAGAAAAGGTGTGTATAGATTTGCTTGATCAACCATGGGGAATACCACCTGAGTTTAAGCATAGCTTTAAGCATTAAGTAAATCAGGCTTTGAGTATATTTGTATGCATAACTTGATAAAATTAAGAATGGATGAATTACATTTATTGCAATCAACAGAAGTTCATTAACACACTGAAGGCACATTGAGAGCCTTGGGAGAACAGTTGGGAACTCATAAGCGACATGATATGGCAAAACAGACCAACATTAAATTGGTTATTCGCGGAGAAAGAATGCGTTGTATAATATTTGAAGCTAAATGTTTTACTTATGTTCTAAATAATACAGCTCCTGATGAACCATTCACCGAGGCATGGAAGAAACTGAATAATAAGGGTCACTGAAGTCACGGAAAATAGGAGATAAGCATATTGGGAACTAGTTATATATTTGGATCATAGCATAAATGAATTACTAAAATAGGAATAATAACAGCCAATAACAGTAGTTGTTATTTTGCTGTTGTTGTTTTTTTCTTTTGCTGTTCTGTTGTGTTGTGCCTTTCCTCAGATCTATGCTAGCCAACACAGCTGCCAAACAGATGATTAATGTGTCAGTCAACCGTTCCGGAGTTGACATGGGGTGTGCCCTATTGGGCCAGGTCTGGACGAGTTGGATGACTTCCTGTGAGCAGTGCTGATGAAGGAGTAAAGAAGAGAGTGCCTTGTTATTTTTATTTTCTGATTATTGATTTTCACAATTTGACACTGTTTTTGATAGAGAGGGAGGTAGCCCCACTGTGTATTTTATTTTTGGGGTAAAATTAGATAGATCATTAGAACATGGGTAGAGTAGGGAGTTAGTTAGAGGGGTTATTTTTTCTTCTGGTGGCGCCGCCCAAGTGGCAGCCTGTTGCAGCAGCTCCCGTTAAAATTGTGTTTCTAATTTATTTTTATAGTGTTTCGGCATTTTTGTGTTTTTTCTTTTTTTGTATGTACGCGAAATAGTTGCAAACTGCAAAATGGACACCAATAAAGTCACAGAGTTTGCTCTACTTTTTCTACTTCTTTGGACTTTGTTCACAGTCGCGCCTGGAAACTCTGTTCACAGCTGCGGTCCTATTGTTTACACCAGGGATCAGCTGTTAGCATTCCACAACACGCCGATGCTACTAGAAGAAAAAACGGATATTCCCCGCGAGCTAAGAAGGAGAAGACGGGGGAACCGTGCTGGAGCTATGTGTCGGAATAAAAGGAGACATTACAGACCAACTTTTCCGTCCATCGTTATGGGAAATGTAAGATCTTTACCCAACAAGATGGACGAGCTAACGGCTCTTACACGGCATCACAGGGAATTCCGGGAATGTAGCATCATGCTGTTCACGGAGTCATGGCTAACCAAGCTAACACCGGATACGGCCGTGGCCCTGGATGGATTTGATTTACTGCGCGCGGACAGAACGATGGAGAGCGGTAAGAGAAAGGGAGGAGGGCTGGCAGTGTTTGTGAATAATAAATGGTGTAAAACTGGACACATCACTATTAAAGAACAGATTTGTTGTAAGGACATTGAGCTGTTAGCCGCTAGCATGAGGCCGTACTATCTGCCCAGGGAATTTTCGCATTTTATAGCGATAGCTGCGTATATTCCACCCTCTGCTGATGGTGAATCGGCATGTGATGTCCTGCATTCTGCTGTTAACAGACTGTTAACACAGAGCTCAAATGCACTTCTCATTATCTCTGGAGATTTTAATCATGCCCCTACATCCTCCACTTTGCCCACATTTACTCAGTATGTTTCATGCCACACCAGAGACAATAAAATACTGGATTTATTTTATGCCAACTCAAAGGAGGCTTATACATCAGCACCCCTCCCCCCTTGGGAAGATCGGATCACAACCTGGTTCATCTCCTACCTGTGTACAAACCCCTTGTATGCAGGCAACCAGCTTCCACCCGCACAGTGACGACATGGTTGGATGAGACCAGTGAGGCTCTGAAAGACTGTTTTGAAACAACTGTGTGGGAGGAATTGTGTAGTCCACACGGGGAGGATATTGACAGTCTAACAGACTGTATTACGGATTACATTAACTTCTGTGTGGAGAATACTGTACCCACCAGGATTGTACGGTGTTTTCCCAACAACAAACCGTGGATTAACCCTGATATAAAGACTCTCCTTAAAGAGAAGAAGAGGGTGTTTGGATCAGGAAACAAAGAAGAGCTGAAAACTGTCCAGAGAGAACTGAGAAAGAAGATCAGGGAGGGAAAAGCATGCTACAAGAGGAGGATGGAGGATCAGCTGCAGCAGAACAATGTCAGCGGTGTGTGGAAGGGGCTCAAAAACCATCACGGGTCATAAGGAGTCCAGTTTCCAGGCTGAGGGTGACCAGAAGTGGGTGAATGATCTCAATCTATTCTTTAACAGATTCGATCAGCTACCCTCCCCTGTCCCCATCCAGTCCCCCCTGCTGCAATCCCCACTCTCTGCCTCCACAGCAGGCAGCTCCAGCCCCACCTCTCTCTGCACAGCTATCAGCTCACAGATAATACACAATACACCTAACTTCCCCCCCCTGTCGATTCCCTCCAGTCAACACTCCATCCAATACACACTGCCCCTTACAGAAGCCTAGGTGAGAATGGAGCTCAGGAAGATCAAGGCGAGGAAGGCTGCAGGCCCAGACGGCATCAGCTCCAGGCTCCTTAAGACCTGTGCAGACCAGCTGTGCGGCATATTGCTGTACATATTTGACCTTAGCCTGAAGCTGGGAAAGGTGCCACAGATATGGAAAACATCCTGCGTGGTGCCTGTTCCGAAGACGTCGCGCCCAAAAGACTTCGGAGACTATCGACCAGTAGCACTGACCTCGCATCTGATGAAAACATTGGAGAGGCTGGTGCTCACTCATCTCCGACCTCTGGTGAGTCCATCAATGGATCCACTTCAGTTTGCCTATCAACCTGGCATTGGAGTGGAAGACGCAATCATCTTCCTCCTAAATCGGCTATTTCACACCTGGAAAAGGCTGGGAGCACTGTGAGAGTCATGTTCTTTGACTTCTCTAGTGCTTTTAACACCATCCAACCTGCGCTCCTGAGGGATAAGATGGTGTACATGGGAGTGGACCATCATCTGTCTGCCTGGATACTGGACTACCTCACAGACCGACCACAGTATGTGAGGACTCGTGACTGTGAGTCTGACATGATTGTCTGCAACACTGGAGCCCCGCAGGGTACGGTTCTTGCCCCGTTTCTCTTCACCATCTATACTGCAGACTTCATGTTCAGCTCAGCAACCTGTCACTTACAGAAGTTCTCTGATGACTCTGCCATCGTCGGTCTGATCACGGATGATGATGACAGGGAGTACAGAGGACTTGTTCAGAACTTTGTGGACTGGTGCCAACGGAGCTGCCTCCAGATAAATGCAGGGAAAACGAAAGAACTGGTGGTGGATTTCCGTAGGCACAAACAAACTTTATCACCAGTGAACATTCAGGGAAAGGACATTGGGAGAGTGGACTCTTACAAATACCTGGGTGTTCACCTAAACAACAAACTGGACTGGACAAACAACACTGAGGCAATTTATAAGAAAGGGCAGAGCAGACTCTTTCTGCTGAGGAGATTAAGGTCTTCTGGAGTGCAAGGAGAGCTACTGAAGACTTTTTTTGACTCTGTAGTGGCCTCAGCCATATTCTATGGAGTGGTCTGCTGGGGCAGCAGCATCTCTACTGCAGACAGGAAGAGACTAGACAAGCTGATCAGGAAGGCCAGCTCAGTCCTGGGGATTCCCCTGGACACTGTACAGGAGGTGGGAGAAAGGAGGATGGTAGCAAAACTATCATCATTGCTGCAGAACGCCTCTCACCCCCTGTATGTAACCGTTACATCACTGAGCAGCTCCTTCAGTCACAGACTGATACATCCTAAGTGTCTGAAGGAGCGTTACAGAAGGTCTTTTCTCCCTGCTGCTGTTAGACTTTACAACCAAAGCTGTTCCCAGTAGACCAGTCACCAAAATACACTGTTATTACTTTTTAGCTGTGCAATAAACATTACCTGTGTGAAATATTACATGTAACATGTGCAATATTATGTGCCATAGTACCCACAATTAAGGGCAATATCACTTTAAAATATTACCTGAAATGCGTATTTTGATTTATCCCCTCCCCCCCTTTTGTATTTATAACATTGTACTGTGTATATACTGTATATACTGTTATTATATTATGTGTATATTCTCTTTTTTATTTTATTTGCATTTATTTTTATTTCTTAATTTTTGCTGCTGTAACACAGAAATTTCCCCACTATGGGACGAATAAAGGTTTATCTTATCTTATCTTTTGTTTTTTTTGTTTTTGTTTAGTTTTTTTGGAACAAGGGCTCCTTCCAGAGTATATTCTTACATATATTCTAACATATATTCCTACATATAATCCTACTGAGTATATTTTATATTATCACACTAATTGTTCACAAAATATGAATATGTGAATGAGAGGGGACGATACAAGGTTTGAAGCAGGTCATTGCCCGTGGTACGAGGTAATGCAACCAGATATAAAGGGAAAAGATAAGAATGTTTTTATTACTTTTTATCACTTTTTAATCACTTTACTCGCTATAAAAGAGTTATTTTTAATATTTTAATATGTTTTTTATTAAATAAATGTCAAGTAAATGCCTTAGGCAACTGGAAAATGTTTTTACGGGGCAAAAGAGGAATTAATTACAAGCGCGGTCACCGATTGCCGGACCAGCAAGGGCAGACTCAACTGGTGGTTTAAAAACCCGCTGTCTGCTCCAACACCAGATAGCGCCCTAGGCAGGACCAGGGCACCTCTGGCAACGATGGAGCAACCCAGATAGCACTCCAGGCCACCAGAAGCGCCTGTGCAGTTCCTCTGGCACCGTGGGACAACTCTACCCTCAAGTCTGTACACTAAGAAATGTTGATAAAAACTGGATAACAGATGTTTATCTCTCCCTCAAGAATGATAACAGAAAATGAAGGTGAGATCTTTTACTCCGCTCTAGTCAAAGGGGGGCGGAGATGTTTGGTCTCACTATTCCTCCAGAGTGTACTTTTGTGACAAAAGCCTATTGATAAGAAAGACGGATGGTCTATTTTTGGCCATGATTGATAGATAACGGAAGGAGGCTTGCGCATGAAGATACATTCTGGGACAAACATGAAGGTGGGACTAGAATAAGTCCCAAAGGGGGGATGTGTTGGAGATTTTCCTTTGCCTCATGTAAAAGTCTGTATTTCTGTGTCTCAGTCAGAACCCAGGTTAAATCAGGATACATCAGGTTAAATTAGGTCAAGTGGTCTGTGAGGATGAAAGAGTACCTAACAAGCTCAGAGAGAAGATGTGTATAGGTAGTTGATAAGATGGTACTAAAAACGTTAATTAAAAATGATGGATGGCATTACAACACTGCAGGTGCAGAGAATCATGTGATCCAAGATATTCTTTAAAATGGGTATGGCCAAAGATTTTTCCACCAATAGAAAAATGTCTCCGGGAAAGATGATGCTAACGGTAGCGAGATTTTGATAGCTGATTGGCTACCTAGTGATAAGAAAAGGTATAAGACCTGAGGTTCTGACCATTGCAGACGAGATGGCCAGCTGGCATCTCACTTTGTTGCTTGTCAATAAAGTTACTTCTGAGACCTGGAACTTCGACTCTTGAGAGATTTCTTCGAGACCCGATTTGAGGACTTAGAATTTGCCACAACACATGTTGTTACATTTTTGGAGAGGTGCACGTCAGGCTCCGCCATAGGCTATGCATGCCACACACAGCCTATGGCGTAGGTTCGACGCAGAAGTATAAATCTGCCTTAATTCGCTGCTTCTTATTGACGCTATCCATTCCACCTTAAAAGATGCGATGCTTCCGAATTTGTTAGCTTCTTATTACTCTTAACTCGGACCATGTGGTTTTTCTCTTTGTCACACTTTTCTAAGGGATTGTGTTGCTTCTGTGTCTATTTTCAGAATAAAAGAATAATAAACTATTTTAAAATGCAAATAGCACTGACATATCAGCAAAAATGGACTGTAAAAATATAAAGGTACATCAAATATAATTATATCATTCTGTAATTATTGCACGTCATCCTTTAAATGCATTAATAAATCAACTGAATAAAAAAAAAAGAATTCAAACAAACAAATTTCAATATCACGAGGTAACTAGAGATTATGCCTGCTCTAGCCTGGATTCAGCCTCTTATGAAGACTTCAGATGACCCAACACCTTTGAATAGATCATGACACCTGCAAGGACCCCAGAACATCAAACATGGATGATTATACAAAATGATGTTATCATTGCTTTAAAATGTACACTCATTTTACTTAAATGCATGTATGATATGTGTAAATACTATAATTTGTATCTTACATGTTTTGTATTGTACTTTCTGATATCATCTCATAAAATGCTATTGTGGTTTTGTAACATATTTGCATTTTCTGTAAAGCTGCTTTGAAATTATATGTATTGTGAAAGCGTTATACAAAGGAATGTATGAATTTAATTGAATTGACTTGAAAGAGCCATTGCATTTTTGGTTACTGTACCAATTTAAAGTTAAGGACCCAATCTGAGAATATTTTAACTTTAGAAGATCCATCACATTGTTGGCCCATTTGGGGGTGTTAAAGGTTGCACTGAGGCCTTATACCCAGTGTGCTTGACCGTCTCACCATGCACAATTTGGACATCTCACCAAGACATTTTTACTGTAGCATTTTGAAGTTATCAAAATTGTCAGACATCTCGATTATAAATCAGGATTTTTAGTGCCGATTTATAACAGCTTAGAAGGGAGAGCTGGTTGTAGTTTTAATGGGCTGCGTTTCAGTCACTATTTCATATTCATCCCGTTGTCTGACAACAGAAACACAAAAATACATAAATTAAAACAGTTTTTTGGGGAATTTGGCTGTATTAAAATATAGTATGAGCACAGAGAGTAGAGAAGCAAACAAATGTAAAACGCTGAAACTGCAAACTACGCAATTACATCATGAATATGCTAATTATTATTATTAAATATCTAGCATATTACACTACTTTTCACTACAGAAAGAAGTTGGCAACAGTGCGAATCACATTCGCTCCACATTTCACACATTGCGAGGAACTCCATTTGTTAAAAAAAAAAGTTTTATAACACACGTGTGCTCCAAATACTCACAACACAACCAAATACAGAAACGTGCTGCAAAATGTTCACAACACAACCAAATAAGCTACAGAAGCGCGCTGCATAAGTTCACAACACAACCAAATACACAACCAGCGCTGCGGAAATGGAGACCCCATAAGTGACGAACCTGACTGGGACATGCTTATTGCTCAATGGGCAAATCCCTATGCCCTACTCCCTTCGAAGGGCAGAGCCCTTAAAGTGGGGACTATGGAGTGAGCAGGGCACTTGTGTGCCATCATGTAGCCATTTGGAATGCACTTGGCGGAGGGAGCAACGAAAGACATCGTAATTTCCTCATTATTTTCACCGGGGATGTTCCCATGACAATGCAGCACGGTGTCAAACAGCTGAATAGCTGACATTAATTTGACGACAGAAATTTCAGTAACGCTTTAGATTACAGCCCGGAAAGTACTGCGTAATTAAAACGTATTTACAGGTAACTTTTGGTTAATAATACACTCAAAAAAATGATTTTAGCTCTTAGTTCAATTTCATTAATTAAAATGAGCATATACGACACAACCCTTCATAGAAATGATTCCAGCTTAATTTCATTAAATGTAATCAATGTAATTTAAAAAAAATTTGGTTTACCAATTTTTTTTTAATTGAGTCAACATGAATAGTTTTCGTTCGTCTTAACCGGATGTCACTCAAAAAATGAATTTTGGCCCTTTTGTTTAATATTGTCACAACTTAATTTAATTGTGTTCAATCAACCTAATTCATTTGTGTGAAAACTACATGAATCATTGTTGTTGACATTTAACTGGGCAGTGGATCTGTAGTTCCCAGCATGCTTTGCAAGGGACTGCATTAAGAGGGTCAAATTTGGGAAAAAGTGTTATTTTGTGTGTTTTTCAGTAAATGGAAAGATGTTGTTAGTTAATGTTAGTGTTTAATGTTCAGTTATGTTAGAAACTTAGAGGACTTTCTGTAATGTTTTTGAATTTTGTGGTTACCATTATGCAGAAGAGTGGTGACTGTGTTTAGGCTGTGGGCTCAGTATTATGCTATATGAGCATTAAACCTCGTGTTCAGGCTATGGGCACTCAGTATACACTATGTATAAACCTCACTCGCAGACCTGCACAAGTAATATTATATTACTATGTAAAAAATGGTTTTAATTCAATTGAACACTAGTAATGTCTATCATTAGAAGTGACCGTAGAGTCAAATTAACTAAAATTATAATGATGGTGATTTAAGGCAGGACAAAAACTAAATGTATTCAACTTGACAAAACTTTATCTAGCAGGAATGACTAAATTAATTTAAATTCATACAACAAGATTACAACAAATTATTTCAAACTAATTCGATTTTGTTGGAAAAATGTAATTCAATTTCGTGGAAAACCTTTCCTTAATTTAATTAAGTTCGTTCAACAGATTATTTTTTTGAGTGTAGTGTGCCTATAAAGTAGGCTACTTACATCTAAGTATAAGGGAACAATATGTAAAGTTTGGGGAATAAAGGGGTAACAACCAGGAGAATAAAAAAAAAACATTATACTTTAAGTATTAGAAGTACTAAGGGGTACTTATTCTACTATTATGATACAACAATCTTACATTTGGGAGCAACTTAGCGAGAACGTTCCGTTACTTAGGTAAAGTTGGTTTTATATTCGCACATTCACATATTTGCGGACTTCCGCGTTCAGTAACTCGTGAACTAAAAGTTGTTACTACACAAATAACACCTAACACATAACTACACATATAACACCTGCAGCTACAACCTAATTTTCCTCAAAACGAGCTTTCCTTCGCAGTGGAAAAAATACATTGATCTCTATGCGCAGGCTGCTGAGAAGGGACCATCTGCAAAGTGCAAACCCCGAAAAGTGTACTACAAAATATGGGGCGCCGTTTGTAAAGTGGTTCACGCTGAAAATAACAGCAACATTTTGTCACATTTAGCTTGAAACAATGTTTAAAAAACTGGTATGAATTTTTGACGGTCACTTTTTAGCACATTTACAACAATATTTGTCTACTTAGAGATATTTTAAATAGTTAAATCTAAATATTAAATGTTACACCTAAATGTTAAATGTTAAATCTAAATGCTAAATCTAAATCTAAATCTAAATGTTAAATCTAAATCTAAATGTTAAATCTAAATCTAAATCCAAATGTTAAATCTAAATATTAAATCTAAATCTAAATGTTAAATCTAAATCTAAATGTTAAATCTAAATCTAAATGTTGAATCTAAATGTTAAATCTAAATCTAAATGTTGAATCTAAATGTTTTGGGTGAAACTAAATATTTAACTAATATGCAAATTCAAAATGCCGGTAACCGGAAGTGGCGAAATAAAAGCTCAAGGAGGTCAGTGTGTGTTTATAGCATGGTTTATAGTGTCAAATAACGAATAAAAACCATCTCATCCGAGGAAATGGACTCTTGGACATGGATTATCGTGATAATAACTAATAAAATAATAAGAGAGTGATGACAGAGTGATGACATGACATTCAGTCAAAGTAAGCCCCCTTGTGGCTGGCTATTATGGCTACAGGTCATAAGTCCCGCACTTTTCATAAAAGTGACACTAGCCTACTCTACAGTTTATCCAAACGTGTTTATTATTTTAGGTAGTTATTATCACGATATTATCCATGTCCAAGAGTCCATTTCCTCGGATGAAATGTTTTTTATTCGTTATTTGACACTATAAACCATGCTATAAACACACACTGACCTCCTCGAGCTTTTATTTCGGCACTTCCGGTTACCGGCATTTTTTATTTGCATATTAGTTAAATATTTAGTTTCACCTGAAACATTTAGATTCATCATTTAGATTTAGATTTAGATTTAACATTTAGAGTCAACATTTAGATTTAGATTTAACATTTAGATTTAACATTTAGATTTAGATCTAGATTTAACATTTAGATTTAGATTTAGATTTAATATTTAGATTTAACATTTGGATTTAGATTTAGATTTAACATTTAGATTTAGATTTAATATTTAGATTTAACATTTAGATTTAGATTTAACATTTAGATTTAACATTTAGATTTAGATTTAACATTTGGATTTATATTTAGCATTTAGATTTAACATTTAGGTGTAACATTTAATATTTAGATTTAACTATTTAAAATATCTCTAAGTTGAAAAATATTGTTGTAAATGTGCTAAAAATTGACCGTCAAAAATTCATACCAGTTTTTTAAACGTTGTTTGAAGCTAAATGTGACAAAATGTTGCTATTAATGTTGCTGTTATTTTCAGCGTGCACTCAAAAAAATACCTCATCAGTTGAATGTATATTAATCATGTGGCAAATTTCCACATAAAATTGTTACATTAATAAAGCTGTATGTAATCATGTCTGTTGGATGTAATCAAACTATTTCTATTTGAATTATCACAACTACATTGACCTAATGTAATTTTCCTTAAAATCAAACTGAACTGTATTACGTTGACCTAATGTAATTTTCCTTAAAATCAAACTGAACTGTATTACGTTGGCCTAATGTAATTTTCTAGAAAATTAAACTTAACTGTATTACATTAATGATCTGGCTTCTTTGGAGCAACATGGTGTATATGTTGAGAAGTTGGGAGAATGTGTCAAAGGTACGGTTTTATATGTGGCTAATGATAACCTGGCTGCTCATTCTCTGGCAGGATTCTTCAAAAGCTTTATGGTGGAAAGATTCTGCAGGTTATGTATGGCGACGAGAGGCAAAATGCAAGCCAATGAGGAAAATTCAGGTGCTTTTGAACCCCGCACTATAGACACTCACAACCAGCAGGTGCAGGAGGTAAAGCAGGATCCCACTGTGGCAAAACAGTATGGTGTGAAAGGAGGGTGTGTATTGACTGACGGTCTGGAGCACTTTCATGTTGTTCGTGGGTACCCCCCTGACATCCTCCATGACCTTTTGGAAGGCATTGTTCCTGTTGAGTTGTCCCTCTGCATTTCAGACATGATTTCTAAGAAATATTTCACCATAGAAACACTAAACCATGCCATGAAAACATTTGAATATGCTTTTCATGACAAAACTGACCAGCCTCAGCCAATTGCCCATGGCTTCTCTACCAAAGGGACCATAGGTGGCAATGGCCATGAGAACTGGGCCCTAATCAGGCTGCTCCCACTTATCATTGGCCATAAAGTCCCTGAAGGAGACAATGCATGGAACATTCTGCTGCTCCTAAAAGATATTGTTGAGTTAGCTGTCGCAACAAAGCACACTGAAGAGTCGGTGCATTTCCTTGACTGCAAAGTGTCAGAACATAGAGACTTGTTGCAAACAACATTCCCAGATTTTAGATTACGGCCAAAACACCACTATATTGAGCATTACCCTGAGATGATCAAAGCATTTGGTCCCCTTTCAGATGTTTGGACTATGCGGTTTGAGGGAAAACACAAATTCTTCAAACGGGTCATTCGTAATGCCCACAACTTCAAAAATTTAGCTCTTACATTGGCTGTTAAGCATCAGAAAATGATGGCTTACTATTTGGACACAAGTTCATTTTTCAAGCCTTCAATTGAAATGGACAAAGTCACTACTGCATCGATCACATCTTATCCTGAGAATGTCCAACAGGTTTTCTGCCAAAGAGTTCCTCAGCTTACATCAGTTCTTGTTCCATCATCAGTCCATGTAGATGGAATTAGATATTGTGCTGACATGGTAGTCTCTGTTGGTTCATGTGCTGGCATCCCTTCATTTAGACAGATCAAACAGATAGTGGCACTTAACACTGAGATCCTGTTTGTTTGCAATGAGATGACTGCTTGGTATCATGAGCATTTGAGATCTTTCGAACTCATCTGTGACAGCAGTAACCCCTCTCTGTGTGTGGTGCAGCTGAAAGAGCTGAATGATGTTTTCCCTCTTTCGGCGTACAGATATGGTGATAATTTAGTAGTGACCCTCAGGCGTTATATTCTCTGTTAAGAAGCCACAGTGTGATTTCTGCAATCAAGCTAGGCTGTAATGGAACATTTTGTAGCTTATTTTAGAGCTCATGTTGAAATGTATAATGAAAGTCTCTGAGAAGTTTTTCTTTTTTTTTCCCCTAAATTTGTGAATTTTAAGTTTTTTTTTATTTTTTATGTATTTACCACTTTAATCTAAAGGGACAGTCACTATTTTCTCTTGTAAATCTGTGACACATTTAACATACACACAACACAGACGTGGACACCACCAACACGCACAACACAGACATGGACAACACCCACACACAAACAACACAGACAGGGACAACACCTACACACACACACACACACAAACACACCAACAACACACCCAGCTTTAAATGGATTAACCACTTAATTGTCACGGGACATCCGTAAATGAAAAAAAAACAATTTTTTAAATTTAAAATCCGTTTTTTTTTTTTTTTTTTTTAACAGTACTCATAGTTTGGTTCATAAAATGGTGATCAGTGTCTATTTATTATTAAATAGATGTGTAAAATTATTTCTTGATGATACATTGCACCTCTACATAAACACGTATGCATTTTAACTTATCTTTAATATTTCTTATTACAGTAATCAGCTATTTTTGTGATCCACATAGCAATGGCTCAGCAATTGAATGGCCTTTGGATATTTATATTTCTAATGACCTAATTATTGTTTCTATTCCCAAGATAACTACAAACCAGAAGATGACCTTGAGGGTCATTCTAACAGAGGCGGATATAAGAAAAGTCATCCTAACCACAAGGCCCTCTACAGTTGAAGATTTGATAAGCAAGCTTAAAGAATCACTGGAACTTCATTATAACTTCAGTCTCCAATACCAAGACCCTGAATTCAGTAATGAACTATGCAATCTGACACATATTGAAGAACTTCCAGAAAAACCAACAGTTAAAGTCATGCCTGTCCTTGAGCTGGTACTTGTCTCATCTGATGAAGTTTTCAGTGACACACCCAGTACAGCAGATACAGACATATTCTCACACTCATCTCTGGAGCGACAGAAACAGTAGCCAGAATCTTTTGATATCCCAAACTTTTCTGTGGATGTAGAGTATAGACTTAGGCAAGCAGATCTGCTGTTTATGAGTGAGGGTACATACCTTAAAGTATCTAAATAACTAAAACATGATATACTTGAAAGATTGGCAGAGATCATGTACAGCTACACAGCATACCCAACTGCTGCTCAGTTCGAAAGTGTTGCAGCAGCACTGATAAACAAGCACCCTTGTCTCCAGGAGCCAGGCTCAACCACTCGCTGTTGTGGTTGGAAAAATAGCCTTAAGCATAAAATGGGTAATTACAGAACCAAGCGTAGGCAATCGGGATGCCTTGATGTTGCAGTAAATGCAGGTAAGCGGGGAAGGCATTCAGCAGGACAACCAGCTAACAAGCGCATCAAGAAGGCAAACAAAGGTGAACTCAATTACTTGCCCAACTTTCCGGATGGATTTAATCAGGCAGCCCTGGAGGGGGCCTGTCAAGACTTGGTTGATGAAATGCAAAAGAGAACACCAAATGGACCTCTTGTGAAACAGAAGATGGATCAGACATTCGCTCTGAGAAGAAAAGAGGTAGTGGAGTCGGAACCCACCATAAGCACGATGGTGAAACGCTGGCCTGCCCTTTTCACTGAAGATCAAGTAAGTATAAGAAAGAGAACATAACAAATAACTATCTTTCTATTATGATATAATTTGTCTACATATATATTCCTCTTGTCCTTTTTAAGGAAAACATTGGTATTTTTAATTTGAGGCATGATGTTTTTCATCAACATTGCAAATCATATAAAAAGGACATTCATGGATGTTTTTCAGCACTACTTTGCAGATGGTTTAGTTGCCTTGTATAGTTCAGTTGATCTAAGTTCAGTTTTTTTGTTCTCTGTATTTTTCAGGTGTTCATGGAGTTCAGCAGGATTGTGGGCAAGAACCTCAAGCAGGAA
The DNA here is from genome assembly GCF_963993115.1 of Abramis brama. NCBI lineage: Eukaryota > Metazoa > Chordata > Actinopteri > Cypriniformes > Leuciscidae > Abramis > Abramis brama. Next base: position 22,255,667 of record NC_139971.1, read on the forward strand.
TTTTATGAGAGCATCGATCGGCACAGTCCTCGTCTCCTTGAGTTATTTCGATCCAAGAGAGGGAATGTTGGACAGTTGTTGACACAGATTTCACAACAGACCAATGTAAGTCCATACACATTCTATACTTGGCATTGTTTTTCTCAGGGTTTGTATAAACATCATATCACAATGCTACTCTATTAGTTGTATAATTCAATCCAAACATTGCTTGTTTTTTTTAAGTTTTCTTATAGATCATTATTTGTTTTTCATTTTAGCTAGCTAACTTGTGGTACTGTGTTTATTTCCCAAAAGACTACAGAGCCAACTGCGATCTGGACACAGGTGCTCAGAGGGCTTCCTATCATCCTTGGGGACAACCCCACAAACTTCTTCAAAGCAGGCTTTGTAAGTAAGCTCTTGCTTTCTTATAATTTTTTTCACCATGACACTCTTATATTGATTAAAGTTGTTTTTCAAATGAGAAATATAATGTAATGATGGTGCTCTTCTGTTATTCTTTATTTAGGAATCTGATGATGATGATTCTTTTCGTGACCTCGACGTTGGGATACTTCTTATTGAGCGTGAAGGTGCTGTGCTCACATCTTCCCAGCATCTCAGTCCAGCCTCGCTGAAAATCATCATTGAGGGAGAAGTCGTGATGGACAACATTCCAGATCTGCCAAAAGCAATGTGCATTCTGTTTGGACTCACGTATGCACTCTGTCTTAACTACCCCAAGACAATGAAGCTCACATTTCAGTTCATCCAACAGGTATTGCTCTTGTTAGGCCACACTGACCTAAAGCCAAAGCTACAGAGTTTGAAAAATCAATGGCAATGTAAAGAGATGTCAAGTCTACTTTAATAAGCTGTTGACTTTTTTTTTTACTGTCTTACCTGTGGTGTAAACCTTTTTATTTTCTGTAAAACAAGCGGACGAACAGACACGCGTAAAACGCAGACACACACACAAACAACAGACACATTCAGTACCCACACACAATACACACATACAACACAGACACGTACAAAACCCACAAACAACACTGACACACCTACACACACTTGAATGCTGAAGGAAGCATGCTGAAGGATGTGACTTGTGTGATCATTAAAATTGAGAGGAGTTGTAGTAGAAAGACATAAGACATTGTTGTTTCAGTTCTTCACCAGTTTATGTAGATGGAATTAGTTATTGTTCTGATATGTTGTTGGTTCATGTTATGTCTGTTGGTTCATGCTCTGGCCTCCCTTCATTTAGGCAGATGAAACAGATCCTGTTTGTTTGCGTTTTTTTGTACATTTGAGTGGGTGTTTCTTGTCAATTTTGTTTTGTTTATGGATTTACCACAATCTCAGGGGACATCAATGTTTTTTTCTTGTAAATTTGTGACACATTCAACACGCACACACTGACAACACAGACACGGACAACACCCACACACACAACACACATGCATTGAGCGTGAGACTCACGCAATTGACACTTTTCACACGCTCTCACGCCACACATCCATTTTCTCACGCACAGAAAAATTGCGGAGCAAAGAGGTACTTTTAATATTAAACTAATTCCCAGCTCTTAGATTCCGTCAATTTTATTACGAAATTCAGACAAAAATACGTTTGGCGCTTGTAAATGTGCCGTGACAGATCGCTGAGCGCCTCAGTTCAAGTGCACGTGAACCGATCATCTGTTACTTTTTGATTTAAAGATGCAGTATAACTTACCGAAAGTATACATAATATCGACCAACTAGTGTTTTTCAACCACGGAAAGAGGTCAATATAACAGCAGGAGAACAATTATGTCACATAACATTACATTTACCTCAGGAAAGCCATTTAATGACCATAGCATGTTAATTGAATAGAAAAAATAGCTAGAGAGGAGATTTTGCTGAGCACTATATTACATATTTATTATATTTTTACTTATGTCATTAAATAATTGTTATTATAACAAAAACTGCATTATATTTAATTTAATTTGTTATTTTTAACCTTTAATAATACCAGCAGATTGGGCCCTCTATGTTTACAGCATTAGGTGAGATTATTTTTTTAAATAAAATTTAAAATAAACATGTATCCAAATTAGTCAATATTGAATCAAAATCGGAATCAAATCACAAGAATGGAATTGAAATCTTGACATTTTTGTCAAGCAATAAAAACTCTATCCTACCAGTCATTGTACAATGTAAACATTGTAACATGTTGTCACTAAACTTCATAAAATTCTATTTAGTTACCAAATGTTTTGACAATCACAATTACACTTATTGTGATGCAATATTTGTTTTTACATAAGCATACCCTCGATTTTTTTCACATAGCAGCAAAATAGATTTAAAATACTCTGTCATTTTTGGTCATACAGACTTAAGAAATATGAAAAAATAAACTGTTAAAGGTCCTATGACATGAAATTTTCACTTTCTGAGGTTTTTTAACATTAATATGAGTTCCCCTAGCCTGTATATGGTCCCCAAGTTTCTAGAAATTTTAATCGGTGTAAATCGAGCTTTTGCTATCTTTCTCTGTCTTTGAGAAAATGGAAGCTCAACCGGGCTGATCTTGAATCTCCTCCTTATGACGTTATAAGGAGAAATGTTACCTCCCCTTTCTCTGCTTTGCCCGCCCAGAGAATATATCCCGCCCATGAGAAAATGAGCTAGGAAGTAGGAACGCGTGCGCACGATTTTAGTTTGTCCACGAGAGATATCATGGCTTTTGAGCGAGCGAAGCATAATAATCCAAGCGCGCTCATAATGTAAGAGACGCCGGCGCGACCACAACATTGCCCAACATCAAATGGCAAACGTAATGCAAGTGGAACGAAACTGCTCGTTGTTGTGTGGTTGAAGGACCGTTTATCAGTTTGGACCAATGCAGCGCGAGCCGATCGTGATCAAGCGACACTGTTACTACACAGCGCTAATAAGAGATCCAGTAAAGAAAGCATTTGAATTCGCCACATAAGTAATAACATCGCTGTGAGATCTAGTGAGAAACATTCACATTTCTCCGTTATTAACGGATCAAACAGCGCGTGGAAACCTGGAAGAAACATTGTGCCATGAATGAACTATCCAGTGTCCACAGATCAGCAACATTCACCATGGATTTACTGTAGTAACACTAACTGCAACCATGGACTTTCGTCAGGAATAGTAGGCTATAATGCTTTCAAGTAACATTACGTCGGTTTTACTTTGACATTATGAATACAGTTACTGCCCTCAAATAATCTGAAGTAAAATAAACCTTTGTTTATAACTACTACAATATTACATTTAATTTTTTCCAAGGAGCTGTTTTGTTTTATATGCTCTTAAGAAGAGTCAATTATAGCTCTAGAATTGCTCAAAGTAAAAAAAAATATATCATACTTTATTTATGATGTTAGTTTTAATAAAAAAAAAGAATAAAAAAAATTAAATTAAGGAAATTTCTCTGGCATTTCTTTCTTTTTGCTGTATCAAAAACGTACCGAACCGAACTGCGACACAAGTGTATCGTATATATATATGTATGTATGTATATGCAGGTGTTGAGTAGAGGTAACTCTTGAGGAGTAAATCATTGGTTGTGTAATTTGGCTTCTCCATCTGGATCAAATTCTGGGTCAAACTGAAATGCTTGAACGACTGCGTGTCTTCGTGCCATTGCAATATATCCAACGTAAACATGCATGGTATGTTGCCGCAAGATGGTCAAGGCCACACCCACCCTCCACCTTGCGCCGCCTTTCTCCTCCTCATTAGCATTTAAAGCTACAGACACCGAAACGGCCTGTCTGAAGGAAGCTCATTCTGGGACTGGCTTGTAGTGACTATAATTCTGCACCGAAGCTGAATTTTTGAAAAGAGATTTCAGATACAGTACTAGGGACCACTTAGGCCTATATTAAAGCCTACAAAAAGTAGCATGTCATGGGACCTTTAAATGTCTACTTTTTTATGTGTCCACTTACAATGGAAACAAAACATTGTGCTTTTGTAAAATAAAGAAAATAAACAGGGTGTGCTTTCTGCCTCTGCGTCTCCGTGAACTTTTTTCTGGAGCACGTCTCTAAACTTACACAAAACTCAGCAAATACTATTCACCCAGGCATGAGCTATATATCTTTATAATCATTTAAGTGTGTACTTTTAAATTATCTAATTCAAAACGAAAACAAATATTCTCTGAGATGTCAGTCGTTCTCATTTCAGCTCATTATCTGCTAATCTGAACATGCCCACGAAGAGCGCGTGCTATTCAAACGCAAATGATCTGAGGCAGTACATGCAAACGTGTCAATGCCCACATCAACTCGATAAAACACATCGTTTAATCAGATTAATGTACTTTACGTCGTCTTGCGAGGCTGTGAGTAATAATCCTGTGAAATTTACCTCAGAATTGCTGCTTTAGTTTCATTTTGAGGAGCAACGGATCCAGCTGAGGATTGTGAATAGTATGTTTTTTATTCGTAAGTGCTTTGTTCTAATCGTGATATGGAATAGTGTCTGTAAACCGCAAAAAGACTGTTTAAATATGAATCGCGTGTCTGTGTGTGAATGAATAAATGGCACAGATGAGCGCTGTTGTTTACTACAGCTTGCAAAAAGACTGTTTAAATCTGAATCGCGTGTCTGTGTGTGAATGAATGAACGGCACATATGCGCACTGTTGTTTACTATGTTACAGACGAAATATGAAAGACAACATTTCGTTTACTAGTTTGCATAGATTATAAAGTTTTTACTGTAAAACAGACTACTGCCACATCAAATAAGCTTTGGTTCGCCAATTTCTACTCGTATGTTAAATATATAGTATGTTTTGTCAAAAATAAACTCATCAACTTGTTATTATAGTGTTTGTTCCAATGTAGGCTATATCAAACTAATGAATCCTTAACTTTGAAATACGTATGATAAAATGTATACTTTAAAAAAAGAAAGATTACACTTGAAATATTGTTAAAATTGTAATTGTTGTTGATTTACATGTGAACACTTTTTTAAAATAGCAAAAAAATATATTTACACGGTAGATGTAAAAAAATCTTAATAGGTCAATATAAGCCTTCTCATTAAATTATTTATTATTGTTTTTTATTAGTGATACATTTGGGGAGAGGACATATTCCAAAACTTTCTGAAAATACAGTATGAGAATTAACTGCACAATTACTAGAAATGTTTATCTTGGATATTATACAATTAGCATGCATAAAAATTCAAGATGGTTTCAACTCTAACTTTGAACCAATTCTGTAGAATGGCCCATATAGCTTATTTGAACAGGATTTGTTTCCAGGTATGACTATGTACTGAAAATGTACTACATTTCTATTTGGATTATATATATATATATATATATAGTCCTCGCATTCTTTCGTATATATATATATATATAGTCGCATTCTTTCTTTCACCTGAATGAAAGGCACATCACATCATTATTCATGATCATTCACGCCCCCACGCATATTGCCTTTCCAAACAAAAAGTGTCTTACAAAATTTAAATCAATGTATTGTTTTATGTGAATGATTAGGCAGGGTGATTTTCAGATCATTTTGAAGCAAAAACTCTAGGCGACAACATCCATTAGTCAAAAGTATTGTGGACACATATTTAGTATGTGTTCTGTGGCCTTATTTCAGAAACTTTAATTTTTTGTTTTTTCAATAACCATGCATAAACATTATTCTCTGAAAAATACAAACATGTACATTAGGGGTGTCCCCGACTATGGATTTTCATAGTCGAATCAGAATCGTCATGTCTTGCTTATAGTCGACTAATAGTCGAATCATGTGTATGGGGGTGGGGCTGGGGGCGGGGCTTTAACATTTCAAAGCCGCGATGTACAGAAAATCACACAAAGATATAGAAGAAAATGTATAAAAACATTTTGGATCAATAAAACTAAGAAATAACATAAATAACTCCAGAAAGGCCACAGACAGGATTTGCATTTCGCATACAAATCAAATTAAATCGGCTAAATTACCTGTGCGAGCAGGCTCTATACACCACAACATCGATAAACCAAAAAAATAAACAATTAATTTACTAAATTAAATTAGAACAGAATATAGCCAACCTTTCTAATAAATAAAAATACAAAACGAAATAAATCAGAATCAAGTCACAGATGAGCAAATGTGTGCAAAACGCCTAAAGTGCAGGGGAACATATATTCAAAACACAAGCCACAAATAGTTAGATTAGATAACCCTGACAGATCAATAAATAAAATAAAAATAAAGAAATTATTAAAATAACGATAGTAGCCAGAATGTTCAACTTTGTCTTTTTAACTGTAGAAACAACAATAAATGCTAGTGGCAGTCTTTTTAGCTAAAAATGTTCACACTCACAGCATCCAAAAATCAAATTAGAACCGTCTGAAAAGTTTTGAAATCACTTGTAGGCCTACCCTACCTGATCGAGAGAACAAATCCAGTCTTTCACTCTGTGTCCGTTGGAGTCTTTTCAAATTGTGCACGCGGATAAAATAGCCTACATTCTAACGTGAAACTTGTTAACGTTGGCCGGCAGAAGTGCAATCATGGTTTTCCTGATGCTAAATCCAGCCTTGGAGAATATCCTTTCTGACGGTGTACATCCACACTTTATATTTTCTTATCCCAGACATTGTTATTTTAAAGATTTAAATCCTTGCTGCCAAGACGCTCCTCTGTCGGTTACGGATTGAAAGTGAAACTTAAATCTGTCACGCGGACGCGGGGTGTTTGGATTTATTCACGCACGTTAAAAAATGTTTATTAAAAGCTTATTTCTTTGCACATTTTTATATACAGCATTATCATAATAGGCTGAATATTAACGTATTGACAGAAAACCGGTAGTTCTATGTGAAATCAGACATTGAGCGCCCTCATATAGCCAAAGTGGCATGATCATCGTTTCATAACACCTCTGCGAAGATTCGACCGTGAGATCGGTAGTCGAATCAGGCTCCTCCAATCGAAGCATCGAATCTTCGACTATTTGGGGTCACCCCTAATGTACATACATGTTGCTCACATATTATGGTAGCCCTGTTTGTGCTAAATAGAGTGTAATGACATCTTTGCCATTAAAATGTTTATAAGCAACTGAAAAAAGCACAAATGTCAGGGCATGTCAAAACATCTCAAGGATCCCAAAAACCCCTTAGACCCCAGAGGGTTAACTTGCCGACCCCACTGAACACTTCTGTATACTTTTGTTGCAGTGTTTGCTTTAGAGATGTCAGCACCTATTTTTAACACTCCCAGCTTAATAGCTGTCTCTCTTCCTAAAAGGAGTTCTCCTTTCCCTCGTATCACAATGAATTCAGCCTGCTCCGTTCTGTTGGATATGTTCACCTCACATTTGAATGCACCCTTGACTGCTAGAGGTTGGTTTGAAGAGTATGAGTAGAGCATTTTCTCTATTTTGGGAATGTAGGACTTACATTTAACTTTATTCTGTTTGAGATCCCATTATCATTAATCCCATTATTTGTGGTGCCTGAGTCAATTAACAGTCTTAATTTTACTCCACCCACAAGGAAAGACAACCTTTCTGACATTGGTATTCTCCTGGACAACAAATGCATAATCAGTTTCCTCCACATTATATACACGATTAATTTTTGGATTTTTCGTGTGACACGTCTTTGAAAAGTGGTCTTTTCCATTGCATTTATGGCATACTTGACCTCGTGCAGGGCATGTTTGGTATCTGCCTAAATGGTCCTTCACATCTGTAACATTTCCTATCCACTTTTTCATCTTTTCTCTCAGCAGGTCTGTTTCTGGTGTATCTTTTTTCTCCTTTCTCTTTTCTGTCTCTCTTTGGGCGCTGTACTGCTCTCCTTGTGTGTTTCCATATGTGTGAACACAATTTAGCAGCAAGCCGAACTCCCTTCAAATAAAGACTGGAGCCAGGGTGTAGTTTTCAAAACTCCTGATGTTTACTCCAATATGCTTCAAAGGAGAGTGAAACTATCAAAAACAATACACAAATAAATTGCTTTTAGTAAAAAGAATACAAAATATATACACAATATAAAGGCTGACGGAGCAGAGTTACCAGTTGAGCAATTAGTGTATAAAACATCACTTAATTATTATCAATATAGCATAGGAAATAAAGAAAATATTCTCAATTTACACATTTTACAATAATTACTTACTGACAATGCTTTCGAAGGCATGAACATTAAAGAAAACTGGAGCGGCAGTCACATGGAGCTTAATGCTTGAGAGAACGTATCGGTTACCTAACGTAACCTCTGTTCTCTCTAGAAGAGGGAACGAGTATTGCGTAAGTAGCTTACGGTGCGGGAAAGTCTTCTTTCTCGAGATACTGAAGCCAAAAATGATCCTTAATTTTTAATAATCTTGTCAACGCAGTGCGGCAGCATGCAGACCTAGGGCAGGCTAGCTAGCGTGCCCATTGGTTGCCCTGCGGCAACTGCAGCAGCCTATCGCTGAGCCTTGGCGTGACGTCACGTCCAATGAGCGCGCTTGGCGCGCTTCATGCGTCACAGCCCGCGAAAAGGGGTGTGGCTTAGCGTATATAAGCGAGGCTCAGAGGCTGCTTCACTGGTTTCTGTTGCTGAAGCGAATGAGCTCGTGGCGCGAGCACGGCGGGTTACGCAATACTCGTTCCCTCTTCTAGAGAGAACAGAGGTTACGTTAGGTAACCGATACGTTCTCTTACGAGAGGTTCTCTCGTATTGCGTAAGTAGCTTACGCTGCGGGAACTCCCTTGTCAACGCCGTGCGCGCCCAGCATCCACTGAATGAGTCCCAGGGAGAGCCCGGGGAACGTGATAACAGGGAGCCGGGCGGCCAAAAGAAGGCTAGCGCAGTACACAAGCACATACTAGGGAGCACGGAGCGGCACAGCCGGTCCGAACTGATAATTCCCTGCATAGTGCAGCTCAACCAGTAGAGCTAAATCAACCAACGTAGCCCACGCACAGATAGTGGGCCGATCTACGCAAGACTTAGACTGATAAAACTTTCGCCTGCAAGGCGGGAACTTCCAGATTGTAAAATCTAACAAATGTAGAGGGGGAGGCCCAGCCTGCCGCTGTACAAATGTCGTGAATGGAAATCCCGCTGGACCACGCCCACGACGAGGCCATGCCTCTGGTGGAGTGAGCTCAAATGCCCAGTGGGCACTGCAGGTCTTTAGACGCATAAGCAGCTGCGATAGCGTCCACTATCCATCTGGACAGGCTGTGTTTCGAGGAAGCGAGACCCTTGGTGCGCCCTCCAAACGAAACAAAAAGCTGCTCCGAGCGCCTGAAAGCGGCGGAGCGTGTGATGTAATATCTCAACGCCCTGACCGGGCAGAGGAGATTACCATCAGTCTTGCTGCCAGAAGTTGGCAGGGCTGAGAGGGAAATGACCTGCGCTCTGAAGGGAGTGCCCAATATTTTGGGGATGTAACCATGCCTCGGTTTGAGAATAACTTTAGAGTCGTTAGGTCCGAACTCGAGGCACGCGGCGTTAACAGATAACACGTGAAGGTCTCCCACACGTTTGACTGAAGACAGAGCTATCAGAAAAACGGTTTTGAGCGTGAGGTATTTCATATCCACAGTTTCCAAAGGTTCAAAGGGATGCGTTTTCAGGGCCTCCAAGACCAGTGAAAGATCCCACATAGGAACCGAGGGGGGTCGCGGGGGGTTCATCCTCCTGGCTCCTCTAAGGAAGCGGATGACGAACTCGTTCCTTCCTAATGCGCGGCCCAGCTCTGAGTCAGAGAAAGCTGAGATGGCCGCAACATAAACTTTGAGTGTGGAGGGGGACCTGCCCGCGTCCAGTAGCTCTTGAAGGAAACACAATACTTGTGATACCCCACATGCCTGTGGATTGAGCCCTTTAGCAGTGCACCATTTGCTGAACACAGACCATTTAGATGTGTAGAGCCGCCTCGTAGAGGGGGCTCTAGATTGTAAGATCGTGTTCATAACCCCTTTTGGCAGATCAACGGGTAACCGTTGAGGCTCCATGCATGCAGAGACCAGCGCTCTGGATGGGGATGCCAGATCGAGCCGCGGGCTTGAGAGAGAAGGTCTCTCCTCGCCGGTATCGGCCAGGGGACTGTGTCTGCCAGCTGTATTAGTTCCGGGAACCAAGCTTGGTTCTCCCAGTACGGGGCTATGAGGAGCACTGTGTGGCGCGCTTCCCTGATTCTCCTGATGACCTGAGGCAACAGAGAGACCGGGGGAAAAGCATATAGCGGGCCGCTGGGCCAGCGCGTCCTCGTTCTTCGTAAAGAACTCTGGGCAGTGAGCGTTGTCTTTTGGCGCAAAAAGGTCGACTTTCGCTTTACCGAAACGGCGCCACAGTAACTGGACTGTTTGGGGGTGTAGAGACCACTCCCCAGGGGGAACGTTGTCCCTGGACAGTCTGTCGGGACCCTCGTTCAGGTGGTCAGGCACATGCGCGGCTCTCAGCGAGCGCAGAGAGTGCTGAGCCCACACGAGGAGGCGTTCCGCCAGGGTGCAGAGCATCTTTGATCTGACACCGCCCTGGAGATTCACATAGGCCACTACCGATGTACAGTGAGGAAAATAAGTATTTGAACACCCTGCTATTTTGCAAGTTCTCCCATTTGGAAATCATGGAGGGGTCTGAAATTGTCATCGTAGGTGCATGTCCACTGTGAGAGACATAATCAAAAAAAAAAATCCATAAATCACAATATATGATTTTTTAACTATTTATTTGTATGATACAGCTGCAAATAAGTATTTGAACACCTGTCTATCAGCTAGAATTCTGACCCTCAAAGACCTGTTAGTCTGCCTTTAAAATGCCCACCTCCACTCCGTTTATTATCCTAAATTAGATGCACCTTTTTGAGGCTGTTAGCTGCATAAAGACACCTGTCCACCCCATACAATCAGTAAGAATCCAACTACTAACATGGCCAAGACCAAAGAGCTGTCCAAAGACACTAGAGACAAAATTGTACACCTCCACAAGGCTGGAAAGGGCTACGGGGAAATTGCCAAGCAGCTTGGTGAAAAAAGGTCCACCGTTGGAGCAATCATTAGAAAATGGAAGAAGCTAAACATGACTGTCAATCTCCCTCGGACTGGGGCTCCATGCAAGATCTCACCTCGTGGGGTCTCAATGATCCTAAGAAAGGTGAGAAATCAGCCCAGAACTACACGGGAGGAGCTGGTCAATGACCTGAAAAGAGCTGGGACCACCGTTTCCAAGGTTACTGTTGGTAATACACTAAGACGTCATGGTTTGAAATCATGTATGGCACGGAAGGTTCCCCTGCTTAAACCAGCACATGTCAAGACCCGTCTTAAGTTTGCCAATGACCAGTTGGATGATCCAGAGGAGTCATGGGAGAAAGTCATGTGGTCAGATGAGACCAAAATAGAACTTTTTGGTCATAATTCCACTAAACGTGTTTGGAGGAAGAAGAATGATGAGTACCATCCCAAGAACACCATCCCTACTGTGAAGCATGGGGGTGGTAGCATCATGCTTTGGGGTGTTTTTCTGCACATGGGACAGGGCGACTGCACTGTATTAAGGAGAGGATGACCGGGGCCATGTATTGCGAGATTTTGGGGAACAACCTCCTTCCCTCAGTTAGAGCATTGAAGATGGGTCGAGGCTGGGTCTTCCAACATGACAATGACCCGAAGCACACAGCCAGGATAACCAAGGAGTGGCTCTGTAAGAAGCATATCAAGGTTCTGGCGTGACCTAGCCAGTCTCCAGACCTAAACCCAATAGAGAATCTTTGGAGGGAGCTCAAACTCCGTGTTTCTCAGCGACAGCCCAGAAACCTGACTGATCTAGAGAAGATCTGTGTGGAGGAGTGGGCCAAAATCCCTCCTGCAGTGTGTGCAAACCTGGTGAAAAACTACAGGAAACGTTTGACCTCTGTAATTGCAAACAAAGGCTACTGTACCAAATATTAACATTGATTTTCTCAGGTGTTCAAATACTTATTTGCAGCTCTATCATACAAATAAATAGTTAAAAAATCATACATTGTGATTTCTGGATTTTTTTTTTTTAGATTATGTCTCTCACAGTGGACATGCACCTACGATGAGAATTTCAGACCCCTCCATGATTTCTAAGTGGGAGAACTTGCAAAATAGCAGGGTGTTCAAATACTTCTTTTCCTCACTGTATTGTCTGTGCGGACTAGAACATGGTGACCTAGGAGGAATGGGAGGAAGTGTTTGAGCGCTTTCTCGACCGCGAGCATCTCTAGACAGTTTATGTGTAGGAGATTCTCCTGGTCTGACCAGCGGCCATAGACCGGTCTGCCTTCGAAGAGCGCTCCCCAACCTAGGTTGGAAGCGTCTGTCGAGACCACTTTCCGGTGTGAGATCACTCCCATAGTCACTCCTGTGTGATACCATTCGGCTGCCAGCCAGGGCTGCAGGGCTGAAATGCAACCCTGATTCACTCTGACTCGCGAGCCGCCGGCCGCCCAGGCTCGGTGGGGCACGCGCGCTCTCAGCCAGCGTTGAAGTGGGCGCATGCGCAATAATCCCAGCTGGAGCACCGCTGCAGCTGAAGCCATATGCCCCAGGATACGCTCAATGTCCTCAGCGGAACCTGGCTGCCTACTTGGAAGGATGCGGCGAGGTGACGGATGCGGCGCGCGCGCTGCTCCGACAATCTGGCCGTCATAGCCACCGAGTCCAGTTATATTCCAAGAAAGGAAATTGACTGACGGGGCGATAACGAGCTCTTGGTCCAGTTGACCGAGAGACCCAGACCTTCCAAATGGCTGAGAAGCGCTGTTCTGTGAGACACAAGCTCTGTCTCTGACTGTGCTAGAATAAGCCAATCGTCCAGATAGTTCAGTATGCGCATTCCCTGTCTTCTCAGGGGAGCGAGAGCCGTGTCCATGCACTTCGTAAACGTACGGGGTGCTAAAGACAGGCCGAACGGCAGGACTGTGTATTGATATACTCGACCGTCAAAGGCGAATCTCAAGAATGGCCTGTGACGGGGAGTTATCTGGATCTGAAAGTACGCGTCCTTCAGATCGAGAGAGATAAACCAGTCTCCTGGGCGAATCTGCGCGAGGATTTGTCTGGTTGTGATCATTTTGAACGGCCGTCTCATGAGGGTTTTGTTCAAATGTCTCAGATCTAAAATAGGTCTTAGCGCTCCGTCCTTCTTGGGTACGAGGAAGTAACGGCTGTAAAAGCCCGACTCGCTCAGAGAAGGATGAACCTGTTCTATAGCCCCTTTGCGCAGCAGCTTAGCTATTTCTGCTTGAAGCAGGTGCGCTGCTTCTAAACTCACCTTCGTCTCTGTCTGCGCTAGAAAGCGCGGGGGGCGACGAGCGAATTGAAGCGAATAGCCATGTTTTATAGTATTCAGCACCCATTCTGACGCGCCCTGAATAGCTTCCCATGCTTTTGCACGCATAGCTAGGGGTCGAATGGTCTCTGGGTTCAGATCGCCGCGCTGCGCGGGATGGGGAACCTGTATCAGAGAGGATGGAGCGGCACGCGCGCCGCCGGTGCTCGAACACGGGGGCTGGTAAACAGTGCTGACTGGCTGTACAGCATATGATGGCTCGATCCCTAAGGATGGAGCGCGTTTTGCTGTTGAACACCCGTGGCGCGAGAGCGGCGTGGGGGTTATTGTGTCTGAAAGTGAGTGCACGTGCTCGTGAGCGGGCGCTGAGTTTACACTTATAACACGTGTTTGGGAGCTTTAGAAGGTCTGTAACCCGAGGTAACTGAATGGCAGAGCGAGCAGCGGGTAGGCGTGAGCACAGAGTTGTGGGCACATTTACTACACTTAGTACTCGAGCGGCGTGTGTCCGCTTTATGAGAGTGCGCCCTGAGCGCGTTACCATGGGGACCGTGTTTGTGTGTAGTGATGAGCACATGGGAGTGGGCACATTTTCTACACTTATGACACCTTCGGCCAGAGCCGGAAAACCCGAATTTATACTCTTTCTGAGATTTATCTGGGCCGCCGTAAAAACGGTGTTTGTGTGCAGGCGAGCGAGTAGTGTTACTGGCTCTTTGGCTGCGGTGTAAGCTGCTGCAGTAGCCTAACCTCCTTACAGGTGCTAGGAGGACTTCGCGGGCTCGGGCTTCAACGCTATCTTAGGCCGCGGTCCCCCTAGGGCGGCCGCCCTGACGTCGCTGCGAAGGGGGAGGCCGAGACGAGCGCTGTGTAGAGCTGCGTGCAGGAGGCTGAGTTTGAGAGCGGCCTGCAGCTGGGTTCGAACGGCGGGGCAGGAAGAGGTTCATTGCCTGCGACGCCTTCTGCACTTCAGAAAAGCGATCCACAATTCCGCTGACCGCAGGGCCGAAGAGGCCAGTGGGCGAGAGCGGGGCATTGAGGAACACAGCGCGTTCTGACTCACTCATATCCGCCAGCGTCAACCAAAGGTGTCTGTCGATGACGGTGAGCGCGGCCATAGATCTGCCGATGGCTTGTGCAGCGGTCTTGGTAGCGCGGAGCGAAAGGTCCGTAGCGCTGCGCAGATCCATTAGGGCAGTGTGATCCGAGCCCTTCTCATCCAGCTCGCGGAGGAGGTCGGCTTGTAGGATCTGAAGCACGGCCATCGAGTGCAGGGCAGAGGCAGCTTGGCCGGAGGCGGCGAAAGCGCGGCCGGCGAGAGCTGAAGTGGTCCTGCAGGCTTTAGACGGCAAGGCAGACTTTGAGCGCCATCTGGCAGACGGCGGGCAAAGGTGCGCTGCCACAGCTTCCTCTACGGAGGGGATGTTAGCATATCCCTTCTCGACGGCCCCGTCCACCTGGGAGAGAGCCGAGGAGACTGAAGAGCGGAGTCTAGCGGAGAAAGGAGCGTTCCACGACTTCGATAGCTCCGTGTGGAGCTCAGGCAGAAAGGGTGCTGACCTAGAGGCTGGCGCTTGGCGGCGGTGTAAGCTGCTGCAGTAGCCTGATTTAAGGGGACTGACAGAGCTGGGCGTTTTGATGGTGGTCCGGCTGCAGCGGGACCCAGCCATCTTTTCCTCCTTACAGGTGCTAGGAGGACTTCGCGGGCTCGGGCTTCAACGCTATCTTAGGCCGCGGTCCCTGGGGGGGGCGGCGGTCTGTGACGGCTGGTCGAGCGCGACCTAGGGCGGCCGCCCTGACGTCGCTGCGAAGGGGGAGGCCGAGACGAGCGCTGTGTAGAGCTGCGTGCAGGAGGCTGAGTTTGAGAGCGGCCTGCAGCTGGGTTCGAACGGCGGGGCAGGAAGAGGTTCATAGCCTGCGACGCTTTCTGCACTTCAGAGAAAAAATTATCCTTAATTTTTAATAATCTTGTCAACGCAGTGCGGCAGCATGTAGACCTAGGGCAGGCTAGCTAGCGTGCCCATTGGCTGCCTTGCGGCAACTGCAGCAGCCTATCGCTGAGCCTTGGCGTGACGTCACGTCCAATGAGCGTGCTTGGCGCGCTTCATGCGTCACAGCCCGCGAAAAGGGGTGTGGCTTAGCGTATATAAGCGAGGCTCAGAGGCTGCTTCACTGATTTCTGTCTCTTCAGCGAAGCTCTCCGCATCGCTGATCTCTGAGGAAGCCGCCGTCGAATCAAGCGACCAGCACGCCGAGGATCTCAGCCTGAGGAAGCCGGCCGTCTTCGCCGCCTTCAGCATTCCCTGCCTGCTTCGCTATCCGGCCATTATATCCTTTTACTGCTCTGTGTTGTTTGTTGTGTGTTCGCTCCGCGACACACTCTGCATCTAAAAGAGCGAGAGGCGTTTGCTTCAAAATGCCTCGCTCATCCTGTGGCTCGTGCAGAGCCCCGCTTAGCAACAGAGACCGCCATGTGATCTGCGCTCTCTGCCTGGGCCTCGACCACGCAGCCCGCGCCCTCTCCACGGGCGGCTGCGAACAGTGTGAGGATATGCCGATGTCGACCCTGCGGGCTCGACTCGCCATGTTTGACGATCCTCCCCCTTCTCCGGCTGCCTCTACCAGGCCGCGTAAGAAGAAAGGCTGCTCTCAAAGGCTTCCCGAGCCGGATGGAACAGCTGAGCGCTCGCCGGAGCCCCTCCCGCGAGCCTCGCTCTCTCCTTCTCCCCCGCCCTTCCCCGACGCGCAGCGGCCGGCCATTGCCACTGCCGTCGCCTCAGGGGATGAAGTAGATGACGCCGCTGTCTACGACAGCTGCTCTCTGCTTGCTTCAGACAGCGAGGAGTGGTCGGGTTCTCACCGCTCCGCCTCCTCTACTCAGGAGTCTAGCCGGTCCCGCGCCAGTGTCGACGCGGAACTCCTCCGCCTCCTCACCAAAGCGGTCGACCAACTGGGACTTGACTGGTCCCCTATCTCGAGAAAGAAGACTTTCCCGCAGCGTAAGCTACTTACGCAATACAAGAGAACCTCTCGTAAGAGAACTGAGCAAACTGAAACTAAAATGGCTGCTCCCTTGCTTAGTCTGGTAATTTTCAAAATTAGAGTCCCAAGTGTGAAACCTAAAACACTTAATCCAATGAACATAACACTCCCTGCCTGACATCTATAAAGATGTCATCTATACCAACTGTTTAAAGGAGTTTTCTTATTTTCTAAGCAGGAGAATGACTTCAGATATAGGCCTCAAGAAAGTTTTGCTGGACCCTTCTTTAGTCACTTTAAGTTCAACCTTTCGAACCTTTCCATCTTGACCAGGGAAAACACTTGTGACGAGTGCCATAGGCCATTTATTTCGGGCCACTTGATTGTCCTTTAGTAGTACTATGTCACCCTCCTGGATGTTTGGGTATGGCTCCTGCCATTTGTGACGAACCTGCAGTGTTTGCAGATATTCCTGTTTCCAGCGACACCAAAATTGGTTGGCTAGACTCTGTACTTGCTGCCACTGACGTTTGTAGATGTCCTTTTCAGAGAAGTCTCCTGCTGGAGGTGAAGAACCTGCTTTTTGTGTTAAGAGCATTGCAGGGGTAAGAATCAAGGGTGAGTCTGCATCCATAGAAACAGGTACAAGAGGTCTACTGTTAATAATTGCTGTCACTTCCGCCATAAGTGTACAAAGCACTTCATCGGAGAGGTTAGAGTGTCCTTCCCGCATCAGCATTGAGTCAAGAATTCTATGAGCCAGACCGATCATTCGCTCCCATGCACCTCCCATATGGGAGGAGTGTGGTGGGTTGAAAACCCATGTGCATCCCTCGTTATTGATGTATCTTTGCAACTTTGTTTCTTTAACCAGATGTCATTTTCCTTGAAAGTCAAACTTACTGTATTAAATTTAACTAATGTAATTTTTCCAAAGTAAATGTAACTCATGTATTACACGGACCAATGTGTTTTTCTAGTAGGTCTAACAGAATGAGTAAAATATGACAATATTTTGCTGATCTTAGAATTGCTTGCATGCATGTCTTTCATATTTTTGCATACATTACCATACCTTCAAAAATATGCCATTATAGTAAGCACAGCAAAAAAGCAAACAAATCAAGTAACCTTTGTTTATTCATTTCATGAATTTTATCAGTCCGCACAATGGCTAAAAACAATTGTACACGACACTATTAAACAGTAGTGCTAGCTCTGTCACAATAACGAGTTCCAAGATCCAAGTGCAAGTAGCAACAGACAGTTTATTTGGATAGAGAAAATACTCAGGTCAGACAAGATGCAGGAGACTGATGAAACTCGACAGACGATACCACAAAGTGGATTCTCAGGGCGCACTACAGGAGACTCTCAATGTGGAAACACAGACAAGGATGCTGGTCGATGTAAACCCCGTCACTAGGTCATAAACAAGCACACACACACACACATAGACCCAACACCTACAAAACACCAACAGAAATGAACAAAATGAACACAAGGATTTATGAACCGTGGCAAGCAGAGCTCTGTTAGCCATGTTATTGCAAAATAAAAACTGGTCTGCAGAATAAACACTGATCAATCTACTCTGTCAGATAATCACTTAGTTCACATTTACAAAAAAAAAAAATGTAATGCAAAACTGAACACACAAAAATGTAAAAACAAAACAAAACACATCATGTAAAAAAAAAAACGATCTACTCAAACATTTTGAGCTTTAGTTTTTGGACTCTGTCTGACAGCCTTTGACCATCCAGATTTAGAAAAAGTTTTTGAAAGTCTTCAAAAGTATGCTGCAGGTTGGATGGGTACTTCAAATCCAGAGCATAAATTATGGCCATAAGCAAAGTGATAGCACATAGCACAGTCTGAATTTCTCCGAGTACCCTCAATTACAATTGACACTCTTGGTAGTTGTTGTGCATCCTCTGGATGGACCACACAGATCCCAAGGACCATCTCCTCTTTTTCTTTCTCTGCCTGCTCACAGTCCTTGAAGATGGAGAGCACAAGAAACACAAACATTGTGTGTGTTATGCTTAAAGCAACAAAACATCCCACTAAACTTGCATTACAAACAGAAACACTGAGGGCTGGGGCAGAATTAGTTTTTTTTTTTTTCAGGGGCAAGATTTAAAGCAACACTAAGGAACTTTTTTTTTTTTACCTTAAAATAATGTTTCCAAAATCGTATCAGTGGTTCATCAAGTACAGGGTGAAAGGCACTTCTGTATTCGCTTTGCAGCCCTATATCTGGTATAACCACACTAGGGCTTGGTATTGACACAAATTTCACAATTCGATTCGATTTCGATTCACAAGCTTGCAATTCAATTCGATTTCGATTCGATTCAATATTGATTATTTTGGATATCAGGTACAATACATGGCAAATTGTCTCAAGAAAAACAAATCTCTTAACTTAACTAATGCTGTAAACTATGGGAGTCAGTTGTAGCCGTATCCGATTCATATCCGATTTATTACCTAGTATCCAGTAACTGGATAGAGGAAATGTTTTCAAAAACTAATCAAAAAGTTGTATTTATCTGTGGTGATTTAAATATTGACCTGCTTAATCCAAATAAGCACAAAATGATTGATGAATTTATTAATACAATGTACAGCATGAGTTTATACCCCAAAATTACCAGACCGAGTAGAATCACATCCCATTGTGCTACTTTAATCGATAACATATTCACTAATGACATTGACAATAATACAGTGAGTGGACTATTAATTAACGACATCAGTGACCACCTACCAGTTTTTATATGGAGCTCATAATATGACAAAACGATTTGAATTTGAATTGTGTAAATCTGAATTATTTGCAAGTGTAATCTAACAAAATTGAATTTTAGGTGGTAGTTTAAATAGTTCTGAATTTGATTTTTTTTTAACGAATATTGAACATTTGAAATTTAACAAATTGAAATGTTTTTATGGCTGAATTTTATAGACATGTATTTTCAAACAGCTAGTTTTTTTGTTCTGAATTCGTATACTGCAAATATTCAGTTAAAAAAAAATACAGATTCAAGTTTTCAAGATGAAGAAATTCGGAACTTCAAATTCAGTTTTCTAAAATTCAAGTTCAAAAATTCAAGTTCAAAAATTCAGATCTTACAGAAAGTAGGTCACAGGTCATCCACAGGGAAGAGTAAAGGATCTCAGATAAGTCGAACAGAGCATTTTGGCTGCACTGCAGTAGTTTTCTGCCGCAAACGCGGTGGTGGTTCAAGATAATCCGTGTATCTTTCGTTCAGTCGTTTTTTATTTAATATTAAGAGTAGAAAAATGAGAAAACAGCTTGAGTATTAGATTTCTAATATTCTAGAAATAATAGTCTGCTGCAGCAGTTGCACGGAGCTTACAAAACTTAACGCGTGTATTGCAACTATAGGCTACATTTAATTTTCTCATCAAACAACTAGACTAACGAATGGCTCGGTACAACAGAAGAGCCTAGAAAGGGCTTTTTCTCTGTGTAGACCAGCAGTAGGTCTGAATTTGCTATAACCTATAGCCTATTTTCCGGACTATTTTCTACTCTTAATATTAAATAAAAAATGACTGAACGAAAGATACACGGATTATCTTGAACCACCACCGCGTTTGCGGCAGAAAACTACTGCAGTGCAGCCAAAATGCTCTGTTCGACTTATCTGAGATCCTTTACTCTTCCCTGTGGATGACCTGTGACCTACTTTCTGTAAGATCTGAATTTTTGAACTTGAATTTTTGAACTTGAATTTTTGAACTTGAATTTTTGAACTTGAATTTTTGAACTTGAATTTTTGAAAACTGAATTTGAAGTTCCGAATTTCTTCATCTTGAAAACTTGAATCTGTATTTTTTTTAACTGAATATTTGCAGTATACGAATTCAGAACAAAAAAACTAGCTGTTTGAAAATACGTCTATAAAATTCAGCCATAAAAACATTTCAATTTGTTAAATTTCAAATGTTCAATATTCGTTTAAAAAAAATCAAATTCAGAACTATTTAAACTACCACCTAAAATTCAATTTTGTTAGATTACACTTGCAAATAATTCAGATTTACACAATTCAAATTCAAATCGTTTTGTCATATTATGAGCCCCATACTTTTACTGTTTATAATAGCAATAACCAGAGAAAACAGCCAGAAGAAAAACTAAAATACAGACGAGTAAGGACAGCGGAAACTATAACTGCATTTAAGAACAATCTACTGGCACTAAATTGGGAAAAGGTATATAATGAAAGTAATATTGATAGTGCATATGAAACTTTAAGTATATTCACTTCATTATATGATAAAAATTGTCCGATAAAACAGTACTACAGAAAACAAAAATACAAAGATCAACCATGGCTCACGAAGGGATTACAAAATGCCTGTAAAAAGAAAAATACACTATATAGAGAATTCATAAAACGAAGGACTAAATAGGCAGAAAATAAATACAAAAAATATAAGAATAAGTTAACCAATATTATAAGGGTATGTAGGAAAGATTACTATAGTAAAATATTAGATATAACAAAAACAATTTTAACGGAACATGGAACATATTGAACAGCATTATTAAAAATGGTTTGAAACAAAAGAGCTACCCTCAATATTTTATTGATAACGATATGAAAAAAGATAATATGGATGATGTGGTAAACAGTTTTAATAATTTTTTTGTAAATGTTGGACCAAGCTTAGCAGAAAAAATTCCTGATTCACTGTCATCCGGGGAATGGGAGGATAATCTCATAGTGAGAAATCCGTGCTCAATGTTTCTTACAGCAGTTGAAGAAAAAGAAATAATACATATTGTAAATAACTGTAAAGGTAAAACATCTACCGATTTAAATGAAATTGATATGAAAGTTGTAAAAAAGGTCATTGATGGGATTTCAAAACCACTTACATACATCTGTAACTTAATATTCCAAACCGGTAAATTTCCTAATAAAATGAAAATAGCAAAAGTTGTGCCGTTGTATAAAACTGGGGATAGACACCACTTCACAAATTACAGGCCTGTTTCTTTACTTTCACAATTTTCAAAAATACTAGAAAAACTATTCAATAACCGAATAGAAAATTTCATAAACAAATACAAATTACTTTCTGACAGTCAATATGGATTTAGAGCAAACAGTTCAACATCACTGGCACTAACTGAATCAGTTCAGGTGATCACAGAAGCAATAGACCAAAGACTGCATTCAGTTGGAATATTCATAGATCTTAAAAAAGCTTTTGACACAATCAATCATGAAATATTAATCAATAAACTGGAACGGTATGGGATCAGGGGGTTAGTATTGCACTGGGTGAGAAGTTATTTAAGCAACAGAAAACAATTTGTGAAGTTGGGTGAATATTCATCATCACGCTTGGACATTGTTTGTGGCGTCCCCCAGGGGTCAGTATTAGGTCCAAAACTGTTTTTACTTTATATCAATGATATATGCAACATTTCAAAAACATTAAAAATAGTATTATTTGCAGATGACACAAGTATTTTCTGTTCTGGGGGAGATTTTCATGAACTACTGGGGAGGATTACTTCTGAAATGTGCAAAATGAAAATGTGGTTTGATAGAAACAAATTATCAGTAAACTTAAGTAAAACCAAATTCATATTATTCAGTAATTGTAATAAGAATACACAGATACAAATAGATGGGGTGGGCATTGAAAGAGTAAATTAAAATAAGTTTCTTGGGGTAATAATTGATGATAAAATAAACTGGAAGTCACATATAAAATATGTTCACAGCAAATTGTCAAGGAGTATTTCTGTTCTTAGTAAAGCAAGACACATTCTGGACCATAAATCACTCCACATTCTCTACTGTTCATTGATTTTACCATATTTACATTATTGTGCAGAGGTTTGGGGCAATACTTATAAATGTTCAATACAATCACTATTCATATTGCAGAAAAGAGCCATAAGAATAATACATAATACTGGTTACAGAGAGCACACAAATTTACTTTTCTTAAAATCAAAAACATTAAAATTCATTGACCTGGTTCATTTTCAAACAGCACAAATCATGTACAAAGCAATACACAATAAACTTCCTGGAAATATTCAAAAATAGTTTAACAGAGAGGGGGGTTATAACCTGAGAGGGGAGTTTAATTTAAAACATCAGCGGGCACGTACAACAATAAAAGGTTTTTGGGTTTCTGTTTGTGGAGTGAGGTTGTGGAACAGTTTGGGTGTGGAGCTTAAGCGATGTCCAAGCATGACCCAGTTTAAGAAGCAGTACAAACACATGGTTTTCACAAGGTATAGGGAGGAGGAAGGGATTTAGCAATCGGGTGTTTTTTTTTTTTTGTAAATAATTTATGTATGTTTTCTTAATTTATTAATTTTTTATTTTTTGTAGATAGGTATTATGTAAATATGTTTATTAGGGAAAACTGATTGTTTATGGAATAGTGGAGAAGGGGTAGGTTTTAATAAGCTTATGCTTCATCCTACTCCTTTTCGGACATGTTGGTTTCATATTATTATCATTAATTGTTTGGTTTGGTTGTCTTTTTATTTTCAGTTTACTTTCTTTTGTTACTTGTTTTATGTTTATGTTCGAAATAAAGCATTCATTCATTCATTCATTCATTACCACATATGAGTGAGTCATGAGTCATTAGCCTACTATAATATTGAAGGTAAAAATTAACTGATTTGTATACAAACTCTTAAATTACACTTTTATTTGTTTTTATAATAATAAAGTTATATGAAATATAAGCATTTAAATGGTGGCTGTCATAAAAACCTGCCAGATTTATTCAAACATGCATTAAAAATTGAAGATTATTAAAAATTATAATGAATATGTAATATGGTGCATATATTTAGCAAAATGCTCCTCTCTAGAGTTAATTTTTCTAGCTGACTGATGAGTTCATGGTCACTGGATATGTTTTTTCTGAGGTAAATGTGACGTTACATGACATTGTTTACAAGCTGATTTACTGACATCTTTCCACAGTTGAAACACTGAGTGAGTCCATGTCACATGAAACGGTTGTACTCTACCTTTTAAAACACTTTCACCAAAGATCCACCAAAGGAGGGAGAGCATTTTCACATTTAGCTCCATTTAGTTCCAAAACTCTGGAATAGTCTTCCTGATACTGTTCGTTGCTCAGACTCGCTCTCCCAGTTTAAAACTAGATTAAAGACGCATCTCTTCAGCCAGGCATTCATATAATACTTTTAATCTTACAGTTAAATCCGACCTCTAGTTCATAAACGCTAGAGGAGAACTGGCCCCCGACTGAGCCTGGGTTCTCCCAAGGTTTTTTTTTTCTCCATTAGGTCACCTGATGGAGTTTTTCGGTTCCTTCAATCAACAATACTATTGATCAGCATTACCAAACGTGGACGTTTTCCACTAGAAACAAGCATTGATGTATTATTTTAATTTAATACTGTGAAGCTGCTTTGATACAATCTGTATTGTGAAAAGCGCTATATAAATAAACTTGACTTGACACTTTCAGATGCTCATTCATGTTTATTTTGCGCGGTAACTGGTATTAAGGAGGAAGAGAAGATCATGCGCTACTGCTTCTCTTGAGCTGAGCCGCGCCAGAGCAATCTCACGCCACAGCACCAAAATGGTATTTATGTTTTTGAATTTCGTAAGAAAATGGACGTAATTTGAAATCTGAGATTTTAAGAAAAATATTTTTTTTTTAAAAAGAGGGTCGCTCTTAAAAAAAGTTTGAAAACCACTGATGTACATCCTACCACCCACTGCCCAAACAAAAACAAAAGGAATTGTGGAATCCAGGTATAAAAATGGAATTTTGGAATGAAAGGAGTTTGAAAGTATGATTCAGTTAAATCTAATATTTGATCAAATATTTAATATTAGAAACAAATACACAAAAGTTATGAAATAGCTGTTCATGTGTATAAATTGGATATACATATTTACATGTGTTTAAGCATAGCTTAAATATAACATACCTCATCCAACACAGCCAAAATGTTGTTTATCTTTCTTTGAACAACTCCTTTGGCACTGCGGAAGACTTTGATGAGCATGTCAGAATGCTGGTCGAGATGCGCAAAGAATGTTGA
Organism: Abramis brama; assembly: GCF_963993115.1. Lineage (NCBI taxonomy): Eukaryota > Metazoa > Chordata > Actinopteri > Cypriniformes > Leuciscidae > Abramis > Abramis brama. The sequence continues at coordinate 22,280,076 of NC_139971.1, forward strand.
CTGAAGTGGGACTGTAGTAATCCTGATGAATTCGGCATTTATCTGTAAAGACATAAAAAAACATACAGTTCAAGACAGAGAGACAGGAAGAATAATAATACACCCTATTTACCTCTGTATGGTACTTACTTCATTAACCTGGAACAAGGCTGGCCATCTACTTTGGAAATCTGCCATGGTTGGCTCTTGGACCACCTCTTCCCTTCTGTAAGAGAATGTGCGCTCCAGTTTTTGCCTTATCACTGCCTCTGTATTTATCTTTGTCAGGTCACTCAGCATTGAAACCCTGTCCTCTTCAAGACTTTCCTTGGTAATTCCCTTTGGGTGGCAGGGAATATAATTGACCTCTGCCCTCCTAGGTTTTTTAATATTTGCAGCAGGCTTGCCTTTGCCACGTTTTTTTGTTTTCTGGGAGTTGACAAGAACCTCTGGACATCCAAGTTGAACAAGCTTAGTGTGATAGTTTGCCATTTTCATTTTAAGAGAGTTTTTCCATCCCCAATGGCCCGAGGAGGAACCTTGCTCTGTCAAACAGGGGTGGGTTAAGATTAACGCTATAGCTGCTTTTTCCAGGTGGGAATTACCGGGGTAAGCTGAGTACTTCATTATTTCTTCTGCCATGTAGTCCAGGATGACAGATTTGAGCTTGTAGCCAGTGTGGCGAACAGTAGGTTTATTACGGAAAGAGGTTTAAAGAAGAGTCGACTACGCCACCCTGGTCACTAAACCAGAGAAGTATCCTAATGAGGACACACAGGTTCGGTGTTTCCCTTACACAAAGAATTGGAGACGTGGGTATAAGAAAATACAAAAATATTCTTTATTGGACAAATGTAAAATATTAAAATATGCGGCAATTGGGATCAATCACCACACACCCACACACCCACACACAATTATTAAGTAATGCAAATATTATTCACAAAAGGAATACCGGGCGAACCTGTTGTGGTCTTATTCTCTGACCTGGTTCGGACTGTGGGTCTCTACATTAAGCTACTGAATGATACACACGAAGACAGGACTGTGGCGACTCGTGCTCTTTTAATGGCCGGAGACTTTTTACACAACCATAACACAGGGAAGGCTAATCTGAGGCTGCGCACATGATGTGCTGCAGTCATAAACAGTCGAGCACCGAGAGCTCGATCAGATGTATCACATCCCCCTTTTTCGAGAACGTGATGTGTAACATGCACTTAATCACACCAACTTCATTAACATGAAACTACTGTGTCCAATACTAAATTATATATATATATATATATATATCCTTGAAGACTAGCACTTACCTAGTATTAACAAATCACTTTACAATCTTTATGAGAACGCATCAGATAAACAAGTTTCTTAGGTTTAACTTTAACTCTAACCACAATAATACAATAGATTGCCAACACATGTCTGTATTCCTTTTTTTTTTTTTTTTTTTTCAGACTAAGCAATCAGTCACAGACCACGAACTAGTCTCTGAACCTGACAGGACGTCTCACTACTCTGCCTCTTCTGGTGATATACTCTGGTGAACTGTTCACACCCAAAGGAGACAAGACCTGTGGTGGTGGATCTTGGGGTAGCAGGGCAGTAGACTCATGTGTCTCAGAGTGGGTTACATCTGTATCTTCATCAGAGTCAGTGTCTCTAAACAGACTTGGATGCATCTTCCTCAAATGTCTCCTATTCCTCCTTAAAGTCTTTCCTGCTGGAGTTAGCACGTTATACGAGCGTGGCTCCAGTCTCTGGCCTGTCACTACGGCTGGTTCCCAACCACGTCGTGTCTGCATGTGTACGGTGGTACCCGGATCTAAGGCAGGCAACGGCCTGGCATCACGGTCATGATATAGGCGCTGGCGTGTCTGCAGATCCTGAATCCGTCTTTGTATGTCCGGTGGAGTGGATGGCTTTAGCGAAGCGCTGGAACATGGAAGTGTGCTGCGCAGAGCCCTTCCCATCAACAGCTGTGCAGGTGTCATGTTCAGCCCTGTCACTGGTGTGTTCCTTAGTGACAACAGTACCAGATGTGGGTCTGTGCCGGTATGCATTGCTTTCTTCAGAGCATGTTTTACTGTCTTTATAGTCCGTTCCGCGAGTCCGTTGGACTGTGGATAACCGGGGCTTGAGTGTGTGAGCTTGAAATCCCAAGAGGCTGCGAATGACTTCATCTCGTAGCTGGCAAAAGGAACGTGATCACTCACCAGCTCTCTGGGAATTCCATGCCTAGCAAAAACAGACTTCATTTTCTGGATTACTGTGAGAGCTGTTGAATCAGATAAATTCAGCACTTCTGGATATTTGGTCAAATAGTCCACTAATAACAAGTAAGACTGACCGTTCATTTGGAAGATGTCGGCTCCAACTTTCATCCACGGGAGCTCAGGGACTTCATGGTTGATGAGAGGCTCCTTCTGCTGTTGTGGCTGAAATTGTTGGCACTGCCTACATTTCTCCACTGTCATCTCTATGTCACGCGACATGCCTGGCCAATAGAGGACTTTCCTTGCTTTTGCTTTTGTGCGCTGGACACCCTGGTGAGCCAGATGAAGTTTCTCCAAGATTTCTCTCCTGAAGCCTTGTGGTATGACAATTTTGTCTCCTACCATGATGATGTCGTTCTGGATGCTGATGTTGTGTCGCATTGGCCAGTAGCTGTGAAGACGTTTATCCAGGCCGCGCCTCCTCGCAGGCCAGCCGTTCAGATGTTTCTCACACACAGCTTGCAATACCCTGTCTGCAGAGGTGGCTGTTTTCAACTGGTTGAGCGTCTCCTCGCTCAATGAGTCTGTGGCCTCCATGGCGTACACAACTTTCTCATCACAGGGATTTTCGTCCGTGTTGTCACCGTCTCTGCTCATCGTAGCTCGTGACAGAGTGTCTGCAATATACATGTTCTTGCCTGGAGTGTAAGTTATGTTCAGATCATATTTTTGCAGTTGCAGCAACATACCCTGTAGTCGTGCTGGTGCTTTGTTCAGCGGTTTTCTTACTATGGCCTCCAGAGGCTTGTGATCTGACTGCACGGTCACTGCTCTGCCAAAGACGTACTGGTGGAATCTCTTGGCTGCAAAGACTATGGCCAGCAGCTCCTTCTCTATTTGTGCATACCTCTTTTCGGTATCCGTGAGCGATCGTGAGGCATAGCAGAGAGGTTGTCCTTCCTGTAGCAGACATGCTCCAAGTCCGTCCTTTGATGAGTCTGCCTGTAGTGTAAGTGGTTTCCTGTGGTCATAATACCTCAACACCGGTGCCTGTGTCAGAGCAGCTTTCAGGGCCTCTAAAGCTGCAGTGTGGTGTGGACACCACTGCCACAATGTGTCCTTCTTAAGCAGCTGTCTGAGCGGTGCTGTCAGTGAGGCCTCATTTGGGACATACTGCGCCAAGAACTTGGTCATGCCCAACAGGCGTTGGAGGCTTTGTTTATCCTCAGGGGGCGGCATGTCAATGATTGCCTTGATCTTGGCATCATCAGCCCTCTGTCCTGCTGAGGTGATTATGTGTCCCATATATTTCACAGTGTCAACCTTGTACTGAATTTTGTCTTTGTTAAACTTCACATTTGCTGCCATTGCTCTCTCCATCACTTCATGAAGGATTTTGTCATGTTCATGTTCTGAGGCTGCAGCTATTATGTCATCAGCGACAATATGCACACCTGGAATGTCACCAAAGGTCTCACAGTTCTTCTGCTGGAACACCTCGCTGGCTGACTTAATCCCGAAGGGAAGCCTGAGGAAACGGTATCTGCCCCACGGTGTATTAAAGGTGCACAGTTTTGAAGATGGCTCGTCCAGCTTAATTTGCCAGTATCCATCCTTTTCGTCCAGGATGGTGAAGATGGTTTTACCTGCAAGTTTGCTGCGCACATCTTCAGGTGTAGGGATGGAGAAATGCTGGCGTCTGACAGCTTCATTCAGGTTACAAGGATCCAAACACACCCTTAGTGAACCATTCTTTTTCTTTGTGGCAACGAGACTGTTCACCCATTCAGTCGGCTCTTTGACAGGCTTTATCACCTCCCTCTTCTCCAGATCATGCAGCGTGTGTTTCAGTGTATCCATGATCGAAAGAGGTATGTTTCTACACCCATGAATCACAGGAGGAACAGATGAGTCAACATGTATGTGATGTACTCCAGGAAACTCACCCAGTCCTGTGAAGACCACTGCATATCTTTTAATCAGCTCCTCTTTGGTGGATGGAGGCTGTGGGGGCTTTGTTGTGAGTTCTTCAACCCTCTTCACCAGCTCCAACCTTGCACACGCTTCACCTCCCAGAATCGCTTTCTCTGCCTGTGTTGTTACATGGAACTTTACAGTGGCACTGTGTCTGGAGGTTTTACACTGCAGGGAAGCAACACCACATGAGGGCAGGCGGGCTCCACCAAAAGCGATTAACACAGTCTTTGTGGGTTGTAGTTGAATGGGGCCTGGCAGTTGTTTGAAAATGGACATGGGCAGCACACTGGCATCTGCGCCTGTATCAAGTTTGAATTTTATTGCTACGCCTCTAATGCTGGCTGTTTCGACCCATTTGCTGTCATTTGTGTGGCTTGCTGTCTTTTGATCATTACTATTTATCATGCCGATATACAAGGAGTCCACTTCACTCTCTATGTTGTTTACTGCCTTACTCTTAAAGTTGTCACGTTTCATACCCACTGTGCGACATACTTTGGAGAAGTGATTATTTTTTCCACACTTGTGACACACCACTCCATAAGCTGGGCACTGACGAGGCTCATGCTGTCTCCCACATTTCAGGCAGCTTATTGTTGTTTGTTTTTTTGTATTGTTGAACCTGCTGCTTGTTCGCTTGTGCCCCCTCGATTTTTCCACAGCGTCGACTTGAGTATCACACGTGATAGGGGTCATCTGCATTGCCTGTATTTGTGTCTTGGCGAGTTCTGTTGATCTGCATATGTCAATGGCTCTTTGAAGGGTTAAACCGTTTTCACGGAGCAGTCTTTCTTTCAGACGAGGATCATTAATGCTGAACACTAATTTATCCCTCAGCATATCATCTTCACTTCGGCCAAACTCACAGTCTTTACTTTTCTGACGCAGTTCTGTAATAAATCTGTCCACTGCAGTTCCTGATGACATTGCATGGGACCAGAACAGATGTCTTTCAAACACAACATTCTTCTGTGGGCTACAGTACTCTTTGAATGCCGTGAGAACATCTTCCATCGATTCATCGTCGTCATCAGATGGAACAATATGGAGCGTGTTATACACTTCTAATGCTTCTTCACCTATAGTATGAAGCAGGATGGCTACTTTAACCTCCTCCTCTTTCTCAGACGCACCTGAAGCAGTCATGTACAGGCGAAAGCGCTGTTCCCATCTGCGCCAGTTCTCAGCGATATTGCCGGTGAGTATCAGCTGTGACGGCGGCTTAAACTGCTCCATCCTTGCGCTGTTAGCTGTTCGGTGTTAGCAGAATGCTAATCCTTTTCCGCACACAGCCCTTTGTTTACTCCGTAACTCCGTCTTCTGACACCATGTTGTGGTCTTATTCTCTGACCTGGTTCGGACTGTGGGTCTCTACATTAAGCTACTGAATGATACACACGAAGACAGGACTGTGGCGACTCGTGCTCTTTTAATGGCCGGAGACTTTTTACACAACCATAACACAGGGAAGGCTAATCTGAGGCTGCGCACATGATGTGCTGCAGTCATAAACAGTCGAGCACCGAGAGCTCGATCAGATGTATCACAGAACCCATAAGAAATCAAAAACAAACAAAAATATAGCTGCGAGCAGCGATTACGGGCCCAAGCCGGTGGCACCGCAACCCCGATGCCTTTAGTTACCTAAAGGCACCGGGGTGGCGGTGCCGCCGGCTTGGGCCCTCCATCGCTGCTCGCAGCTATATTTATATATATATATATATATATATATATATATATATATATATATATATATATATATATATATATATATACAGTATATATATAACAAAAGATATATACATTATATATATATCAGACAAGTAATATTCTCTGTCTTGTCACTTCACAAAAAAATGGTACAAATTGTACTACTGACTATTTAAACAAAGCAGTGTAATTTTGATAAGTTAGGTTGACTATTTTATAATTATATTTTATTAGGGCTATAATGAACAGGCTGCGATGTCAAGATTGCAATGCTGGTGTGTGTGTGTGTGTGTGTGTGTGTCGTGGGCGTGATTGAACAGTGGAGACATAAAAATATACTTTATGGTGCTAACTTTAAAATTGAAATAAAATGCTCACGGCTGCACGGGAATTCATTCCTACTTCCATAGGAATTCATTGAAAAAGCTCGCTCTGCTCCCAACCATAATCAATGTCAGTGCGGACGAACATATTTTACTTTCGTTTTTAAGTTAGCGATTCAAAAGCCCCCAGCAGTGTCACACGTCGATTAACCGGTGGGAAATTTTTTATCACAGTCACATCCCTAATATATTTATATATAAATACAATAGGCCTACCTGAAAGAGAATTTTACTTGCCCGACCAGAGTATATCCTGATTAGAACGTCAATAACAAAAAAATAACTTGGGAATCACTAAAACGAGAGATTATTCTAATTTCATTGCATTCATTTTAAGTTGCAATCAGCAGTTAATAATAAATGTATTACTGATCAATGGTAACAAGGTTGCACTGCTGAGGCTCATGCAGCTTCTCCAGGAGAATTGTAAACAAATGAGCGCAGCACACAAAAAAGCAACCCAGTTAACAACATACTGACTATAAAAATTACAAATATGGAGTTTTTATATATTTTATAACATATGATAGAGTTAAGCAACCTCACTTGACGAGTAGGCAACTATTTCCTGAATACAATCACGATTGAAACTGTGACATTGATTTCATACAACAGGTTAATAAACAGTTACAATTAAGTCACTTACATTTTAGATGCAATATTGACTGTTTTTGTTCTGTTTCAGCAGCAAAAATAGTTAAAGATCACAGCAGAACCATCGCGCATCTCACAGCAACTTGTTTTCTCATTACTGAATGATTCAGCATTTTGAACGAATCGGTTGACTCAAAGATTCAATGACCAATCCATAAACATCTGTCTCAATCATGAATGACTCAGTCATTCGAACGAATCGTTTGAACGAATTAATTAATGACTCGCTCATTAAGACGATCGCCTGGCGACACCTAATGGCGGTTTAGTGTTATGTTTAAAAGTATCATTCTTTCCAACGTGTGTGCACCATTATCAATGTCTGTGCGGACGTCTTTACTTTCACTTTTATATTAGCGATTTAAAAGCACCCGCTCGTGTCACACATCGATTAACCAATGGGAAAATATCCTCACAGTCATATACCTAATAAATTTATATTTAAATACAATAGGCCTACCTAGTAAAACGTTTTATATACTATTTTGATATCCTTTTGGACACAAGAGGGCAGTATAGCCCTATGTTTGCTTTTTTTGTTGAACCAAATAGCACTAAATAGCCTGTTCATAACTTTTTCATACTTCTTGAATTGCAAAAACAGAATAAAATGGGTTTAGTTCTAATATTTGTATAATTTTATATAAAAATAAATGGTGCATAATTACATTTTTAGAAGTTATGAGATGTTTCCTGCTTCCTTTTTGACATTAATTTAATCCCTCGCCATAGCAAAACCGTTTGAGATATTCAATATCCGTTCACAATTTAGCATCTTTAATGTATTTTCATCATGTTGAAAAAGTTTGGTAGGAATAAAATAAATATTTTAAGAGGAGTGGCTAAAAATTCAGAGGCTGATTTTGCAAAAAAATCCACATTCAGACCAAAATATCTGACTTCCTCATGGCCGGAGCTAATGAATGTAAATTAGAAAGTTGTCCGGCTTGATGAGAACAATATACAAACTATTTTTTTTTTACTGTAGTTAAAACTAACCCCCCCACTTTTGTCAAAAGCATGTTGAAAGTGACACACTTCCTGCTGCCAGTTGGTGGCGCTATAACTTTGACTCACAATAGTTACATCCATCTGATCGGCCTCTTACCACGAACACACTGGTGAAGTTTCATCAAGATCAGTTAATGTATGCAGAAGTTATACCACTTTGTGTTTCTCTTTTCTCGCCATAAATTCGTTTCCTCGCCGCGGCCAAACCGTTCGAGATATCAAAAATCCGTCCGCAATTTAGCATCCTCAATGTCTTGACTTCATGCACACCGAGTTTGGTGGGGATTGGATGAATTCTCTAGGAGGAGTACTTCGCATTCCACAGCGAGCGTTTTCCAAACAACCCATAATAGCCGACTTCCTGTTGGGCTGGCGTAAAACTTGACCTGGGGAAAGTTGTTCGGCACGATGAGATCTATATGTGTACCGAGTTTCATATTAATTCATGCAAGCGTGTTTGATATATGGACCAAGTTTTAGAACCCTGTTCAAGGGGGCGCTGTTGAGCCCCCCAGCCACGCCCGGGTACCAGCTTCTGCCCGTCCCTGATGGCAGGGGGTTCTGACTTGTGTGCAAAGTTTCAAGAGTTTTTGAGCACGTTAAGGACCCCAAAAGCCCCTGAAACCTTGATTAACAATATAAAAGCAATAGTCAAATCCCCCCTCCCCTCACACACACAGAGACACAGAGAGAGGGAGAGAAAATTCTTTAGAAAATCCACATTCAAACCAAAATATCTCTCTTCCTGTTGGTCGGAGATAGTTAATGTCAATTAGAAAGTTGTCCGTCTTGATGAGAACAATACACATACCAAGTTTTGTTGCTGTTGATAAAACTAACCCCCCCACTTATGACTAAAGGTGGCGCTACTGAGCCCCTCACCACGCCCGTTTCTGAAACTTTGCACATGTCTACGGGCTAATAAATGTGATGTGTCTGTCGAGTTTCATCCAATTTCAAGTATGTTAAGAGTCTCAAAAGCATCAAAAAAGAATATTAAAGTTTGATGCGTTGCCACGGCAACAGTATCTAAGATATCTATAATCCTTTCACAGGTCTACATCTGCCGTGTGTTTACATTATACACATAAAGTTTGAAGCAAATCGGGTAAAAATAAGAGGGTGATTTCAAAGCATTTTGAAAGTGACACACTTCCTGCTGCCAGTTGGTGGCGCTATAATTTTGACTCACAATAGTCACATCCATGTGATCGGCCTTTTACCACGAACACACTGCTGAAGTTTCATCAAGATCAGTTAATGTATGCAGGAGTTATAACACACTTCCTGTTTTCATTATTCGCCATAAATTCGTTTCCTCGCCACGGCCAAACCGTTCGAGATATCAAAAATCCGTCCGCAATTTAGCATCCTCAATGTCTTGACTTCATGCTGACCGAGTTTGCAGGCGATTGGATCAATTCCCTAGGAGGAGTACATTAAATTCCACAGCATGCGTTTCCAAACAACCCATAATAGCCGACTTCCTGTTGGGCTGGCGTAAAACTTAGAGCACGAAAGTTGTTCGGCCCGATGAGATCTATATGTGTTCTGAGTTTCATATTATTACATGCAAGTGTGTTTGATTTATGGACAAGTGTTCGGATCCCGTTCCAGGGGGCGCTGTCGAGCCCCCCTGCCACGCCCGGGTACCAGCTTCAGCCCGGCCCTGATGGCCGCGGGTTCTGACCCGTGTGCAAAGTTTCAAGAGTTTTCGAGCATGTTAAGGGCCCCAAAAGTGCCCGGAACCTTGACAAAATAATAATAATAATAATAATAATAATAATAATAATAATAATAAATATAGCTGCGAGCAGCGATTACGGGCCCAAGCCGGTGGCACCGCAACCCCGGTGCCTTTAGTTACCTAAAGGCACCGGGGTGGCGGTACCGCCGGCTTTGGCCCTCCATCGCTGCTCGCAGCTATATATATATATATATATATATATATATATATATATATATATATATATATATATATATATATATATATATATATATATATATATATATATATATATATATATATATATATATATATTATTGTTCAAAAGTTTGGGGTCAGTAAGATTTTTAATGTTTTTAGGAGAAGTCTCTTCTGCTCACCAAGGCTGCATTTATTGATTAAAAATACAAACAAAAACAGTAATATTGTGAAATATTATTCCAATTTAAAACAGCTGTTTTCAATTTTTAAATATTTTACATAGTAATTCATTTCTGTGATCAAAGTTGAGTTTTCAGCATCATTACTCCACTCTTCAGTGTCACATGATCCTTCAGAAATCATACTAATATGATGATTGATGCTCAATAAATATTCATTATTATTTTCAATGTTGAAAACAGTTGTGTACAGATTTTTTTTTTTTTCAAAATGCTTTGATGAATGTAAAGTTCAAAAGAACAGCATATATTTCAAATATATATATTTTTAACATTATAAATGTCTTTACTGTAACTGTTGATCAGTTTAACTCATCCTTCATAAATAAAAGTACTGATTTATTTTATTTATTTCCCCAAAAAATAAAATTTTAATTATTACTAACCCAAAACTTTTGAGCGGTAGTGTTTAACGTTACAAAAGCTTTAGATTTCAGATAAATGCTGTTCTTTTGAACTTTCTATTCATCAAAGACTGTACACAACTGTTTTCGACATTTAAAATAATAATGAATGTTTCTTGAGTATCAATCATCATATTAGAATAATTTCTGAAGGATCATGTGACAGTGACGACTGGAGTAATGATGCTGAAAACTCAGCTTTGATCACAGGAATAAATAACAGTTTAAAATATATTAAAATAGAAAGCAGCTGTTTTAAATTGGAATAATATTTTACAATATTACTGTTTTTGTTTGTATTTTTAATCAAATAAATGCAGCCTTGGTGAGCAGAAGAAACTTCTCTGTTATGTGCGCGCCACAGACTGCACGCACGTCCGCTTAGAGTTCCGCCTTTTGCCTTCCGTCAATATTACGTTATTAGAAAAATATTTTTTTAGAGAATCGATTTTTTGACATTTGTGAATCGATTCAGAATCGTCCACGTCCGCATCGCGATGCATCTAAGAATAAATTTTTTCTCCCACCCCTAGATTTCATACAACAGGTTAATAAACAGTTACAATTAAGTCACTTACATTTTAGATGCAATGTTGACTGTTTTTGTTCTGTTTCAGCAGCGAAAATAGTTAAACAAAGATCACGGCAGAACCATCACGCATCACGTGTTTTCTCATAACTGAACGATTCAGCATTTTTAACGAATCGGTTGACTCAAAGATTGAATGATCAATCCATAAACATCTGTCTTAATCATGATCGACTCATTCGAACGAATCGTTTGAACGAATGAATCAATGACTCGCTTATTAAGATGGATGCCTGGCGACACCTAATGGCGGTTTAGTGTTGTTTAAAAGCATCATTCTTTCCCACATGTGTGTGATTTGTGTGTGCAACATTATCATTATTTTTCTTGCACTATTATATTAGCGATTTAAAAGCACCCACTCGTGTCACACGTCGATTAACCGGTGGGAAAATATCCTCAGACACATACCTAATACATGTATATTTAAATACAATATTGGCCTACCTGGTAAAAAGTTTTATATACTATTTTGATGTCCTTTTGGACACAAGAGGGCAGTATAGCCCTATGTTTGCTTTTTTGTTGAACCAAATAGCACTAAATAGCCTGTTTTAACTTTTTCATTCTTCTTGAATTGCAAAAACAGAATAAAATGGGTTTAGTTGTGATATTTGTATACTTTTATATAGAAATAAATGGTATATAATTACATTTTTAGAAGATTTTTAGTGTTTCCTTTTTGGACATTATTTAATCCCTCGCCATAGCAAAACCGTTTGAGATATTTATTATCCATTCACAATTTAGCATATTTAATGTAGTTTCATCATGTTGAAAAAGTTTGGTACGAATAAAATAAATAGTTTAAGAGGAGTGGCTAAAAATTCAGAGGCTGATTTTGCAAAAAAATCCACATTCAGACCAAAATATCTGACTTCCTGATGGCCAGAGCTATTGAATGTAAATTAGAAAGTTGTCCGGCTTGATGAGAACAATATACAAACTATTTTTTCTTTACTGTAGTTAAAACTAACCCCCCCACTTTTGTCAAAAGCATGTTGAAAGTGACACACTTCCTGCTGCCAGTTGGTGGCGCTATAACTTTGACTCACAATAGCTACATCCATCTGATCGGCCTCTTACCACGAACACACTGCTGAAGTTTCATCAAGATCAGTTAATGTATGCAGAAGTTATTCCACTTCCGTGTTTCTCTTTTCTCGCCATAAATTCGATTCCTCGCCACAGCCAAACCGTTCGAGATATCAAAAATCCGTCCGCAATTTAGCATCCTCAATGTCTTGACTACATCCACACCGAGTTTGAAGGGGGCACGGTGAATTTTCTAGGAGGAGTATTTCACATTCCACAGCAAGCGTTTTCCAAACAACCCATAATAGCCGACTTCCTGTTGGGCTGGCGTAAAACTTGACCGGGGTAAAGTTGTTCGGCCCGATGAGATCTATATGTGTACCGAGTTTCATATTAATTCATGCGAGCGTGTTTGATATATGGATCAAGTTTTAGAACCCCGTTCAAGGGGGCGCTGTTGAGCCCCCCAGCCACGCCCGGGTCCCAGCTTCAGCCCGGCCCTGATGGCCGTGGGTTCTGACCTGTGTGCAAAGTTTCAAGAGTTTTTGAGCACGTTAAGGACCCCAAAAGCCCCTGAAACCTTGATTAACAATATAAAAGCAATAGTCAAATCCCCCCCTCCCCTCACACACACACAGACACAGAGAGTGAGAGAAAATTCTTCAGAAAATCCACATTCAAACCAAAATATCTCTCTTCCTGTTGGTCAGAGATGGTTCATGTAAATTAGAAAGTTGTCCGTCTTGATGAGAACAATACACATACCAAGTTTTGTTGCTGTTGATAAAACTAACACCCCCACTTATGACTAAAGGTGGCGCTACTGAGCCCCTCACCACGCCCGTTTCTGAAACTTTGCACATGTCTACTGGATAATAAATGTGATGTGTCTGTCGAGTTTCATGCAATTTCAAGTATGTTAAGAGTCTCAAAAGCATAAAAAAAGAATATTAAAGTTTGATGCGTTGCCACGGCAACAGTATCTAAGATATCAATAATCCTTTCACAGGTTTACATCTGCCGTGTGTCTACATTGTACACATAAAGTTTGAAGCAAATCTGGTAAAAATAAGACAGTGATTTCAAAGCATTTTAATAGTGATGTACTTCCTGCTGCCTGTTGGTGGCGCTATAACTTTGACTCACAATAGTCACATCTGTGCGATCGGCCTCTTACAACGAACACACTGCTGAAGTTTCATCAAGATCAGTTAATGTATGCAGAAGTTATAACACACTTCCTGTTTCATTTTTTCGCCATAAATTCGTTTCCTCGCCACGGCCAAACCGTTCGAGATATCAAAAATCCGTCCGCAATTTAGCATCCTCAATGTCTTGACTTCATGCACACCGAGTTTGGAGGCGAATCGATGAATTCCCTAGGAGGAGTACATTAAATTCCACAGCATGCGTTTCCAAACAACCCTAAATAGCCGACTTCCTGTTGGGCTGGCGTAAAACTTAGAGCACGAAAGTTGTTCGGCCCGATGAGTTCTATATGTGTACCGAGTTTCATATTATTACATGCAAGCGTGTCTGATTTATGGACAAGTGTTCGGATCCCGTTCCAGGGGGCGCTGTCGAGCCCCCCTGCCACGCCCGGGTACCAGCTTCAGTCCGGCCCTGATGGCCGCGGGTTCTGACCTGTGTGCAAAATTTCAAGAGTTTTCGAGCATGTTAAGGGCCCCAAAAGTGGCCGAAAGGTTGACAAAATAATAATAATAATAATAATAATAATAATAATAATAATAATCCTACCGAAAACAATAGGGCCTTCGCCCTTTCAGGGCTTGGGCCCTAATAATAATAATCCTACCGAAAACAATAGGGCCTTCGCCCTTTCAGGGCTTGGGCCCTAATAAATGAAGTTAAATTATCCCAATAATAAAGCAAACTAACTCAAAAATATATTAAATGCTGGGCGTGCTCACATGAGAGCCACTACTGGCCAGCAGATTATTGAAATAAAACAATAAACAAAAGTAAAAGATATTGGGAACAAAACAGCAGCAATGAAAGTCCCAATCCGAGCAGCAGTCTTCACGTACTTTTATAACAGCAGATTCATTCACCTGCAAAAGCCCGGATGTGAACTAAAATATACACTGCACTGGCTCATCATTATAATACAGTGATCACACATACCAACATGCGGCGATCGCGTCATTCGTCCGGCAGCAACAGAGTGAGAACCAAATAATACCAAGGCGAGCTGAAATACACAGATAACCCCATGACTAAAGATTACTCAAAATAAATACGACCACAAGAGCCACAAAAACACTTACCAGAAAGCCAAACAGCAATAAACCAGCGATGATTATTGTAGTAGTATGACGTGCGTTTGTATGCGGCAAACGGCGCGCGTTCACCAACCACTGTAAACACTCGGCTTGAACACGCGCTTCTCCACAAGCCGCACAGCACCTGACAAGAGTTACGTTGTTAACCGTTTAGCGTCCGGTAGATTCGAGCAATAATAACCAGCTGCCGTCACACTCACCTCCAGCCAGAATGAAAACACAACGACTGCAAACACTCAGCACCACATGTGCTTATCCACAAACCGCACGGCAACTCCAGCCAGGATGAACGCAGAGAAATGACGCGCCAGCGAAACAGTCACACATCAACGCAATGTCCGGTGGTCAAAACAGCCACCTTGATATACCCGTATGAATGAGACGCTGATTACCTGCAGGCCTCTAGGGCGGAGTCAACACATGCAAACGAGGTGCTACCCAACAGCAGCACTTCACTAACTGTTACACCAGGAACTAGACAGGTTCCATTTGCTATAAACTCTCTGTTGCCCTTCTCCAGTTCAACTTCTGCATCATATGAAAATGTAGGTATCAGAAAGGGATCTGGCCAAGAGGTTCTATGAAATGAAGATGGGATTTGTGAGGAAGATGAGGAAAACTGTGTGAATGTGTCATTGCTGTTAAGTGTGGCCAGTGCTGCATAATCTGAGCACTGGGTTGAAATGGGGGAGACTGTCTGTGTGTCTTCAATTTCTTGGACTATTCACCTTATTCCGCCCCGCCCACTTTTAATACTTCGCGCTTCCGCATTTTGTCATCCGACTTCTGCTAAACTGACACGGCACATCCGGTAGCTAGTTCAGTAGTTAGAAGATTGTTTATAGTTAGCCAAAACTTTAGCAAAATGACAAATAACGTTAATACCGTAAATGTTTTAAATTAGGAGCACGGAGAAAACTTTGTACGACGATCAGTTGGTCTCACATTGTCTCATTCATCGTCATTGTTAACGTGGCCAGAGGTAACCTATGGGGAGGAATATTTAACTACTTCGTCCTGTCAGAAGGAGTTGATGGAGCAGCGATGAAAAATTATTTGTAAATAAGAAGGAATGAGAATATTTAAGGTTAAGGATAGGAGATAAGGTAATTGGTTAAATATGAATGATTAAATAAGTTGTATAAAATCAGTTGTAAGAAGTGTTTGATGTTTTCAGGAAGCTAGAGACACCTTCTACTGACCTTCATGTAGATACATTTCACCATTTAATTTTCATAAGTAATAAACCAAGATGGTATTCATTTGCAAACTTGACCGTGATGTATTCTTTCTAACTAGAAGACTTAATTCCTTTAAGTTTTAAGGGGAATCTACAGAGCTCACATTATATGGTTTTATAATAAATGACTGACAGGTAAAATCTGGTCACATTGTAAAGGTTTATAAAAATAACTTCATAACAGGTAACGTCTGGTCACACTGTAAAGGTTTATAAAAACAACTATTCATAACAGGTAAAATCTGGGCACATTGTAAAGGTTTATAAAAATAACTATTCATAACAGGTAACATCTGGGCACATTGTAAAGGTTTATAAAAATAACTATTCATAACAGGTAACATCTGGGCACATTGTAAAGGTTTCTAAAAATAACTATTCATAACAGGTAACATCTGGGCACATTGTAAAGGTTTATAAAAATAACTATTCATAACAGGTAACATCTGGGCACATTGTAAAGGTTTATACAAATAACTATCAACAACAGGTAAAATCTGTTCTACAAGATTCACAAGGACAAGTTTCACCTTCCTTTCATAGAGATCGGTAATGGTGAAGCCTCTGTCTGCCATTACTTCATCGCTTGGACGAAGTTATTAAGAGCACGATATTGAAGAAAAATGCGATATGCGATAACTCATTAAACAATGCGATATTCGATATGCGTTACGATAATGCTTAAAGTATATTGCAACGAATACGACTTTGGGTTAATTTGAATTAGCTCAAGAATATAGGGAATTTTGGAAATATTAATAATTATGACTCATGGTCATAATTCATAAGTCGCATGTACATTTATTTTATCAATTATCGAGATTACCTTGTTCTGTAACTGGTCTGATCATCATTTATTCGTCCATCGAATAAATGTAAGATTATTACAGTTAAGAAGGGGTATTTACAAACTCCAAGAAAGTTTATGTTCTGGCCACGGACATCAAACTTTCTGAGTTTATTAATTAAAACTACTCAAGTAGTCTATATATCGAGCTTGTAGCTTATAATTGGATCTTTTAAGTTTCATTGACTTATAAGGTGGATTTTCAACACAGAGACAGTGAAAAGTATTTATGAATTTTAATAAATGCAAAACTAGAGATTATATGAGCTACGAATATAAACGTACGTAAAAATGCAAACAATAAAACAAACACACATATAACCAAACAATAACATAAGTGATCAGAATGAAATGAAATGAAAGAAAGAAAGAGAAGAGAAGAGAAGAGAAAATTAGTAATTATTACATACAGAAACCTAAGTTCACGAGACTCCTGGAAAGCAGCTTTCAGAGAGGGTTTTAAAGTTACTTGCACGTTCGTTCTCTGTTCGGGCGAGGCTGAGGCAGGAAGCGAGGGTGGTGTCCTGTTTTCCGCTGCGTCTTCCAGTGCCGCGGAGGTTTAAAAAGGCTCACTGAAATGTAACGTTACCGAGAAAGTTCGTCTCCCGGGATGGGAGAGGCCGGAAATCTTGGCTTCTAAGAGGGAAATCTATGACTCGAACATGCGTTCGTTCGATAGAGAAGGCCAGGGCCTTCTTCAGATGTTCCTGGGAGAAGCGCTGCGCCGGGGCGGCAGCAGGAGATGAGAGAGGAAGCGCCGGAGAAGAGCAGGGATCAGAGAGAAGAGAGAGAGGAAACAGGGTCTCTTGCTTTTTAAAGACATCTGTTTACGCCCTGTTTTCGGTGACAACAGCCAATCAGATCTTCTGATCTGTAGCGGGAAGAAGTCTTCTTTGTGTGAAGAAGACACGCCTTCTTTGACCATATGTCTTATGAGAGAAAGGATTCATATTTCCTCTTAAGATTGTACACACAGAACAATACATCTTACTGTAATCTCTTATGTGTGACTGGTCGAATTAAAACAGGACGGTCAGACAGATACCAATTATGACAGGTAAAGATCAATGAAACATAACGTTACATTTACATGCATAATTACACACAAATAAAGTTTGATTAAACACACAATGAAATGGTCAGTATTTCCGTTATGGCATGTGAAGACACTTGAGAAACACAGGAATACATATCAAACATTTTAGGGGTACTTTTCTCTGAAAAGCTCCATGAATGGTGTGTGTGTGTGTGTGTGTGTGCGCGTGTGTGTGTGTGTGTGTGTGTGTGTCATGAGGTGGTAAAGTCACAGGGAGTCCATGCTGAAATGGGGGTCTTAGAGGGGATTGTCCAGAACAGGGTTCCTTTTGTGACTCAAATGTCCCTCTGGGGAGCAACAGATTGCAATTTTGACTGTTCATGGTAGACTTAGCGGCACCATGCACAGACTGTTGTTTAAGGAGACAACGAAGGATGTGTTTGGAGACAGGATGATTCACTTAATGTGAAAAGCAGATGTCATTGTTGCTACAATATAAAATTAAATTAAATTAGATTTAAAATTATATAACCTACATACATGTTTCACATTCTTTTTGTTACAAGAAAACATCCCTTCAACTTGTGAAAGTGAACAGCAGTGTTTTACTGTAGCATAATAAGTGTTATTTTAACATCAGTGTAAACCACGGGGTTCAGGTTATCCTACATTAGGTCTATTGAACAACAGAAACTGAATAATCAAATGTAAAAATAAAACACTGCTTAGTTTTTACTGTATGAATTAAATATATACACTCACATAAAGGATTATTAGGAACACCATACTAATACTGTGTTTGACCCCCTTTCGCCTTCAGAACTGCCTTAAATCTACGTGGCATTGATTCAACAAGGTGCTGAAAGCATTCTTTAGAAATGTTGACCCATATTGATAGGATAGCATCTTGCAGTTGATGGAGATTTGTGGGATGCACATCCAGGGCACGAAGCTCCCGTTCCACCACATCCCAAAGATGCTCTATTGGGTTGAGATCTGGTGACTGTGGGGGCCATTTTAGTACAGTGAACTCATTGTCATGTTCAAGAAACCAATTTGAAATGATTCGAGCTTTGTGACATGGTGCATTATCCTGCTGGAAGTAGCCATCAGAGGATGGGTACATGGTGGTCATAAAGGGATGGACATGGTCAGAAACAATGCTCAAGTAGGGCGTGGCATTTAAGGGGCCTAAAGTGTGCCAAGAAAACATCCCCCACACCATTACACCACCACCACCAGCCTGCACAGTGGTAACAAGGCATGATGGATCCATGTTCTCATTCTGTTTACGCCAAATTCTGACTCTACCATCTGAATGTCTCAACAGAAATCGAGACTCATCAGACCAGGCAACATTTTTCCAGTCTTCAACTGTCCAATTTTGGTGAGCTCGTGCAAATTGTAGCCTCTTTTTCCTATTTGTAGTGGAGATGAGTGGTACCCGGTGGGGTCTTCTGCTGTTGTAGCCCATCCGCCTCAAGGTTGTGCGTGTTGTGGCTTCACAAATGCTTTGCTGCATAGCTTGGTTGTAACGAGTGGTTATTTCAGTCAAAGTTGCTCTTCTATCAGCTTGAATCAGTCGGCCCATTCTCCTCTGACCTCTAGCATCAACAAGGCATTTTCGCCCACAGGACTGCCGCATACTGGATGTTTTTCCCTTTTCACACCATTCTTTGTAAACCCTAGAAATGGTTGTGCGTGAAAATCCCAGTAACTGAGCAGATTGTGAAATACTTAGACCGGCCCGTCTGGCACCAACAACCATGCCACGCTCAAAATTGCTTAAATCACCTTTCTTTCCCATTCTGACATTCAGTTTGGAGTTCAGGGGATTGTCTTGACCAGGACCACACCCCTAAATGCATTGAAGCAACTGCCATGTGATTGGTTGATTAGATAATTGCATTAATGAGAAATGAGAATTGAACAGGTGTTCCTAATAATCCTTTAGGTGAGTGTATACTGATTCTTATTAAAGCTAAAAAAGTTATGCATATTTTGATATACACATTTGCGATATTTTGATATATTGTGCAGCCCTACATGTTGTTTGGAAATTGCTCTCTGAAACACTTCTCCTCCATGATGTCAAGACAACGCGAAAATCACCTTGCTTACAATGGACTGAAAAACACCAAACCTTTCAGCAAGATCATCCTGCAATAAATTAAGACGCAGCTTCATCAGAGTCATCAGGAGCTGATACCAAGTGTGTAGCTGAAAGCTGTTGGTGTATGAACTATTAAGGTGCTCGGCAACTGAATGGAAGGCATCCAATGTCGACCCTGTGTAGAGCTGACAAAGGTGGTCGTTTCTCAGCAGAGTTATGTACTATGGCACTGGCTCAACACATTGTGTTCTCATTTCAGATGTAGGTGGCTTCAGGTTGAGTTGAGATTTTGGAGCGTAGTTGTGGTCAGAGACAGATGGATCCTCCCATTGTGTGTCTGCATCACAGGTCTGGGGCATGTGGCTGTGATCATCCTCACAGTTGTCCACTGCAACATGACGCTCATCAATGCATCTATGGAAATAATATAACCATAAACATTCATACATTAGTACTTAAAATAGATCATGAGAATTAATTTATGATGCACTCATACTGTGTGAAAAAGAACAGTGTGAAAAAGAGAGATGCATTAAAACGAGACAGTATACACACAATCTTCTAACTCTACGTAGGTCAATATCAATATCTGAATGAGAGATGTAGCTGGCTGGCCTCCTTACAGGAATAATGTGAGCTATTGTAAGACTGTAATGTACCATAATATATTGTACTATCGTGAATATTCATTCATTTATTCATTCATTCTTTATTTCAGACCCAATTAGGTCCATATCACAAAGTAAACAAAATATAAGAAATATGACATATAGGTGGCCAATGGTAATCATGCAAGATTCGTTGTATTTTGTTTACAGCTTGTTACTAATCTTAAATGTATTCATAGAACGGACTTCACAAATCTAACGTTAGGCTAACAAGCATATAGATAGGAGGGTTAGGTAACAACAGTTAGGTAACGGTAAGTTAGCTTACCTGAATCTGACAACCTGTTCAGCACCCGGCGGGACTTCTTTACCAGAACATCGTAGCCGAGCCTTTACTCGGGGTAAGGGTGTTCATTCATCAGTCTGCTCTCCGTCCATAAAATGGTACGAACACACATAACCGCTTGGGTGGGCACTTCAAGTTTAGCGCCTTCCACCATTGCCTCAGGTGCTCCTCCTCGTCGACACCACAACACTCTGATCGCTTTAGCCTAACTTACATTGTGTTCGTAATACCGTTGGTTAAATTGTTCTATCCTCTTAATCCAATTGTTATGACAGCCCCGTTCTGAGCATATAATACTTAACATATTTTACCGTCACAACTATAGAATTACGTCTAGAAACTAGCGTAGTTCCTTTCAGCCGGAAGTAAGATGACAAAATGAGCGTAATGGCGTCGCCCTTGTTGTCGTGGAAAATAAGGTGAATAGGAAATAAAGTGATGAAGGTCTCACTTGGCAAGATAATCACTTTCAAAGTGCTCTTGTCTTTGATCTCATTCATTGAACTCAAATTAATGAATTCATTAAAATCAGGATCAAAACACTGAAGTCTGAACTCCTCTGTAAAATTAAAGCATGTCCTCAATATGTTGCGCAGTTCATTGACAGACGCAGGAAGTCCTGAGTCAAGGGTAAACTTTCGTGAATCTTCCGGTCCTCCAAACAGGATACGAAGAGTAACAGGAGATCCCATTGCACTGCTCTGTGTATCTAAAATACAGAAAGAGTTAATAAAATAAACATCCATCATTTTGTAAAGAAACATTCATTGTAACTGTAATGAGACAAAGTAATTGACAATCATATTGACTATGGACAATTTAAGAAACAATAACCGACTGGCATGCTGCAGACTATTCAACCTTTGGGTGGTGGGGACAATTTGTTAAATGTATTTAAAATAATTTGAAATTCTATTCAAAACCCATCTCTTCCGTGAGCACTTATCCACATAAAAAAAAAAAAAAAAAAAAAAAAAAAAAAAACACTCCCCTTTCCCTCTTAACCTCACTTATCGGGCTTATGCTACTCTGAATAATGCCTGAACTTTGTATCTTGAGCACTTCTTGCGCTGCTTTTTGTTTTTGCCTCTTCATGATGACTCGCTTAATCTAGTCCTACTTTGTAAGTCGCTTTGGATAAAAGCGTCTGCTAAATGACTAAATGTAAATGTAAATGTAAATGTATTCAAAAATGTATAATAGTTGAACCTGCCTTGGTTCAACAAACTGGTTGTCATATGTGAACATAGCTGAATTTGAGGTATCGGTACAGGTAACAAGGAAAAAGATTAAACATTGTTCATTTATATATACTACAGACACTGAAACAATACAAAGCTGGTTGAAAATCTGCAAACTTACCCTTTAATACTGAGACTGACCTGAATCTATACAGAGTCAACATTAGAATGCAACGTTAAGTAGGGCTGCACGATATATTGTTTTAACTGTATTTAAATGCATTTAAATGCGAGAGTGAATCTGTTAAAGGCATACTATGCAGTTTCCGTTTTTGTCAAACTGGAGTACTTGTATTTAACGTTACTGTCGTAAATAGTTTCTCGTTTTCTTTGCCTTGACTCTTCCGACTGCGCTTTCTTCGTTTTCTTCGTCGGCTCTGCCATGATTCACGTCTGAAATGCGTGCTAGTGTCTTCCATAGAGGCTCTTCATATGTTGTTGATGTATGTGACGTTGTGCCGTAAAGCAAGTCGTGATTCACTCGAGATTTGTCGGGGCGCCACCTATGAAACTTGCATTGCTGGTTTTGCCTTTCATATCGCAATTTATATATATATATTTGTTTATATAGCAGAAAAGCTAAATATAACATTGTTTGTTTATTCCAATATTGTGCAGCCCTAATGAAAAATACAAAGTGATAATTGATAATCAAAAATCCAACCTTCGATGATGATGTGTCTCTTCAAGGTAACCATGCGCACTGGCCCAACCATGTAGTCTGCAAGTGGATACACATCAGGTAACTCTCCAAGTTCAACAATGAAAATCTCTCTAGTGTGTGATGCTTTCAATTCAAATGCTCTAAAATGTTCTCTATACCATGCACACCACCCCTTCACAATAAAATGCAGCTTGTTTTGAACAATGCACATCAGAATGATTTCAGCAAAATCTGGAAGCCCTCCAGTGGACCCATGTGCAAGTACCATTCCATTTCGATAATTCATTCCATTGCTTGTCACATTTTTAGCTAAATGCACTTTTGTGACATTTGGGAATTTTTCCTTGAGGGCTGAAACTACATCCTCGTTAAGGACATCAACAGGAATTTCAGAGACTTTTGTGACCTCAAGTATGGGTTTAGTGACGCTTGAAGAATGCATGTAATATGCAATCATCAGTTGATGTTTTGTTGCAAGTGACAGTGCGATGTTTTTAAAGGTGCCATAGAATGGATTATTTTATTATTTTATAATGTTTCCTGGGGTGCCCTTATAATGTTAGTATGTTTTTTAGATCAAAATTTGTTATAATTTAGAAATAAAAGGCATATTTCCTAGCCTGATTTCATCCATTGATTTGAACACTCTGTTTGAAGGGGCGTGTCTGCTGTGAGACTTCAGTGTTGTTGCCCACTGCTGTGATTGGCTGACATGCTTGCATATGAAATATCTGGCATTACATGTAGAGCTATCTGGAAAACTTTTACTATTACAGCTTTTATATGTTTTTACTATTACAGCTATCGGGATTAACGAATCATGAGAAGTTTTTTTTTAAGTATTTAGATCTATTCCCATCACATAAAAGGTTTCAGTGATGACCATTGAGCAGACGACAGCCTGTTGATCGCGTGAATGAAGATCTTATCACTGCAACGCGATATACTGATGCATAAACAGTGTTGAACGACTTTGAAAGAAAGATTATCTGTCTGAATTTGAACAATTACACATCAGAAATTCACATAACCCACTGGTTCTCCAGAGGCTCGGATGAAGGAGCAAAAAAATATTTTTGTGTTCATTTGTACAACCAAACACTGAGCAACTGCCATGCTTCGTTCGCTCGTTTGCAAGCCATGATGTCTCTCGAGGAAAAAACAATATCGCGCTGGATCTAGATAACACAATGTAAATTATCGTTAATAAAATCCCTACTTGCCGCTTGCGGGAATATAACGTTAGTTGAAATTGCCCCCTTCGTCCGTTTGAGACGCCGAGAGAAGCCTGGCTGCTTGATATTGCTGTAACAGTCCGTGGTGAAATGGGCAGAGCAACTAAACAACTTCGAATTAAACTGTAGCGGTATCCGATTATAGATAGATAGATTATAGATAGATCTGCCATTTTCCCTATGATCCTCCTCCTGCTTGTTTCTTCACCTGCAGAACTTCTGATGATTCGGCTGTGCAGTTTCGCCTGGCACTGAGCATGGGCTGGCATATGCAAATTTTTAGAGGCGTACATATTAATGATCCCATCGGTTTCGTCACAGTTGGTGTTATGTGGAGATTCGCCCGTTTTTCAGGGGTGTTTTTCAAAAACGAGATTTAAATAAGAAAGAGAAAACTATGGTGTTTGAGACTCACTGTATGTCATGTCCATGTACTGAACTCTTGTTATTTAACTATGCCAAGATAAATTCAATTTCACATTCTATGGCACCTTTAAAGCAATTTGTGTGTCGAGCAATTTGTTTAAAAAAGCTATGTTTTGACTCAAAACGCATAGTCCATAATCTAACCAGAGGCCCAAAGCAACAAATCATCTGAGGGTAGTGCTCTAGGTAGTGATGTTTTGGTAAGACACATCCAGGAAACAGTTCAAGGTACTTTTGTCTGTGCTCAGAGATTTTGAAATCTAAAAATGCAAGTGTCTCCTCAGTGTGGACAGGAGCAACTACTAACTCGACAATGTCTTTTAGTTCTAAAATGACTTGCCATGCAAGCTCATCCTCTGGTACGAACAAACCAACCATAAATGGAATTAGTCTCAGCAGGTTCCAATTTTCATGAGCCTTTCCGCCGATAGTTTTTTTGGAGGAAAATGTGCGTTGAATAACATGTGGTCTGTTGGTTTTGTCACCCTGCTTGTATGGGAAATTCTGGATTAAGGAATTTAGGGAGTCAAGAGTGAAATACTTCTTTGAAATAAGAAGATTTAAGCACTTTGCTAGCTCCACCGGAACAATACCCTCAAATAAATCGTGAGCAATATCAGGAGGATAACCTGTGCTTACGTCAAAATGGGCAAGGCTTTCAGAAAGAATACACTTTCTTTTTACTCCACAGTAGTTACTATTGCTCTTCTCTGCAAAGTCAACATGTTCTTTGTGAATATCTCTTGTTCGAAGGGGATAAGCACCAGATTTGACATCTTGACACTGAATCTCAGATTTTTGTGCTGTACAAAATCTGCATATGTAATGGCCAGAAAAACTCTCAACAAAGCCAGCTAAGCCATGGGCTCCAAGATTGTCTGCTACCACAGACGGGACTGTGCCTTTGACAGAGTGACCGAGCTGGGATATGAGCTCCCAGAGCTCCCGAAGTGTTCCAATGTAGCCAGGTCTTTTAGAAGAGGCTCCAAAACTCTTTCATATCCATATATCTTAATATCATCTGTCTTGCATAAGATAGCTAGATAAATGGAAGACACTGCAGAGTTTGAACCTGCCCACAAATCACTCAGAATCCAGTAGACACCACACAGTTTATGTTTTTTGCGTGATGTTCCAAGAGGGTTACAAATCTCAAAATCATCCACATAAAGTGTAATTGAAATTCGCAATTCGTCACTACAGAGAAAACTATTCTCTTTAAAGTACTGACCATCCCTATAAGACTTGTACTGCTGTTGATGGTTTGTGAGATATCCCTCTTGCTCTATGCCCGTTTTTTGGCCTTTTACAATGTTTTCAAGAATGCAAGTGTTAGACAAAATCTGCTGCAAGGACTGGAGTAAAGGAACATACTGAAAGGTCCTTTTCTTTTTTGCATCCAGAATACACTCAACAGGCTCCATAACACGGAAATGTTCTTTGTAATTGTCATGATCCTGGGTTTTTTCCCTCTTTCTCTGTCTCCCTCTTGTGGTCACACACTCACTCACTCACTCGCACACTCACTCACACAATTACGCACACACATCTTCTCCTCCGCTCATTATCTCTTACAGCTGTTTCCCCTTACGTTCCTATCTCCTCACCTGTTCCCTTTTTCTCTTGATTGTCTCATCTTCTTATTCCCTCTTCCTAGCCCTGTCTTGTTGTCGGATTATTCAATGACCTCATGTGAGAAACGTCTGCGCTCGTGTCCCAGTCCAGTCCAGTCCAGTCCAGTCCAGTCCAGTCCAGTCCTGTCCTGTCTGTATCCGTCTGTGAAAAGTGATACCATTTATTCTACTGTGAGTTATACTGCCATCAGACTGTGTATTATCCAGCTGTGCCTGTTTGCAGAGTACCTGTTCAGCGCCTGCTCACGGCTGTTCACCCTCTCTGCTGTCCTCACTATTCCTGACTGGCTGAAAGCATCTCGGGGTCCCTGGTCTCTGTCCTCATCGAAGTTTATGTTATTCTCCTAAGATCCAGTCATCTGGCAGTTTCTGTTCTGGCTCTGATTTATGCCTGTGATTTGTGTTCTAATTATTCATTGAGGACTATTTCCTTTTTTTATTAAAGACTGTAAACTGCATCCCGCCCTGGTCTTCCATCATTCTTACCATAACAGTAATATTGCTTTCGCTTAAAGGCTGTAGCCAGAGGACCTTTCTTTCCTATAGCTTTACCTAATGGATTTAATTCACACACAACAGCAGCAAGCTCACTAAAAATCACATCATTAATCTGCAAATTGTGTTTAGAGAATACACCAGTAATAATACCTTTGGTCACAGGTACAGATGCAGAGCTCAGCAAGTAGTTAATTTCATCTAAAACTTCATCAACAGCCACAGATGGAACATGTGAAATATTTTCAAGTCTTAATAAGATGGAAGCAACTCTCTGCTCTATTAATTTGGGCAGGTCCTCAACAATTTCTCTATAATTTGCTGTATCTGAAAGTGTCTCGTAGCCTAAATTTTCGAACTCTTCTGTAAAAACAGCAACCTCATCAGTAGCACAACTTTCTGAGGGCCCAGGCAAGTTATCAGTAAACGTAATAACTTCAGTTTTAAAGTCCTTTAAGGTATAACTGCTATGTTTCCTGTTTCTGTGTGAGTTATAAGTACCGTACACATTAGTTTGAAATGTACACCCTAAAAATGCACAAGGCACAGTCTCATGTCGCTTCAGATGAGCACGGATATGAAGGAAATACTCTCTTTCTGTTGATAATTCCTTACATTTACAAAGCTGACATTGGAAATTAGATAAATCAGATGACTTTGGAGTAGCTTTTTTTGCATGGGCTTTATAAGTATGGTTCATAAGACTCTTCCATGATGTGAACGTACATGGGCAGTCTGTGTATGTACAAGGATATCTATTTTTGCGCCCATAATGACCATGAATTAATCTCAAATGTTCTAGTAACTCGTACCTACTTCCCACTGATATATCGCAAGGTCCTGTGCAGGTCCACATTCACATCTGCAAAACAAAGAAAAAAACAAGTTTCAAAAATGTTATACAAATAAAGGAAATATCAAAAATAATTAATATTCTAGGAATCAATGAGTGTCAAAACCTGAACACTAAGACTCATTAAGAGTCTTATGGCAGAGCTGTAGTATTGAATAGCATTAAATTGTCAGGTATAAGCCTAGCTAATGAAGTGATGACTATGTGTAGTCTGCGAATAATTAAGGTCAAAATTCAGTACTTACAGCCACTAGGAGATTGCCACGTTTTTTTTTATTTGTAGACTGATAGAACTGGTCCATATGCACTGGTCCAAGATTTCTATTTAAGAAAATAAAGAATTTCAGCACCAGTCAAAAAATAATGTGAACATTTTTTGCCATTATTTTCAGACTGTTGAATGTAAGTACATTCAAGTATATTGTGCAAGTATATTGTAGGCCAACAGCAGAGCTGTTGTACTGAATAGCATTAAATTGTCAGGTATAGACCTTATGCGCCAGAGAAACGAGGGGGCCGCCATCTTTAGAATATTGTCTTTGAACTTCGGTTTTTGCGGTCACTCTGTATATTTCTATGGCATTGCTGTCCAGGAGTAATTAGCTTTTGAAGTGGATTTACTTAAAGGGTTAGTTCACCCAAAAATGAAAATTATGTCATTAATGACTCACCCTCATGTCGTTCCAAGCCCGTAAGACCTCTGTTCATCTTCAGAACACAGTTTAAGATATTTTAGATTTAGTCTGACAGCTTTCTGTCCCTCCATTGAAAATGTATGTACGTACGGTATACTGTCCATGTCCAGAAAGGTAATATAGACATCATCAAAGTAGTCCATGTGACTACAGTGGCTCAATCTTAAGTTTATAAAGCGACGAGAATACTTTTTGTGCGCAAAAAACAACAAAAATAACGACTTTATTCCACTATTCATTTCCTTCTCTCTGGGCCTCGAGTTTTTTCACGTAGTAAAACAGCACAGCGCTTCTGTGTTGTACGTCACACGTAGGCTCACTATTGGCCGACGCTGGTCATGTGTGTGATGCGTCTGACGTACAACCCAGAAGCGCTACGCAGTTATACTACGTGAACTCACTCAAGGCTCAGAGAGAAGGAAATGAATAGTGGAATAAAGTCGTTATTTTTGTTTTGTTTTTGCGCACAAAAAGTATTCTCGTCGCTTTATAAACTTAAGATTGAGCCACTGTAGTCACATGGACTACTTTGATGATGTCTGTATTACCTTTCTGGACATGGACAGTATACCGTACATACATTTTCAATGGAGGGACAGAAAGCTCTCTGACTAAATCTAAAATATCTTAAACTGTGTTCCGAAGATGAACGGAGGTCTTACGGGCTTGGAACGACATGAGGGTGAGTCATTAATGACATAATTTTCATTTTTGGGTGAACTAACCCTTTAATGTAAAGTTAACGAGAGTTATCATAAGGATTGTAATGTTTAAAGCAGATGTCTTAACAAATGTCAGTAGACCGGGAAGATTTTAAAACGAGCCATTCATTCATAAATAAGCAAGATTGCTGTGAAAATACAGACCGGAAGTCAAAAGACACAAGGGCAGCGCTGAAAAGGGACGGGGCTACATAAGGTCTATGAGCCTAGCTAATGAAGTGATGACTATGTGTAGTCTGCGAATAATTAAGGTCAAAATTCAGTACTTACAGCCACTAGGAGATTGCCAGGTTTTTTTTTTTTTTTTTTGTAGACTGATAGAACTGGTCCATATGCACTGGTCCAAGATTTCTATTTAAGAAAATAAAGAATTTCAGTTCTAGCCAAAAAATAATGTGAACATTTTTTGCAATTATTTTCAGACTGCTGAATGTGCATTCAAGTATATTGTGCAAGTATATTGTAGGCCTATAGAATCCTTTTCAGTTAGTAAACATGGTGACATTTTTTGGGGGGCGGAGCTTAGGTGGAGGCAGAACGATCCCTCTGGCCGCTTCACTAACGCTAGTTAGCCAGTTTTGTTAGCTTGTTTTACAATTACTGGATAAAATCAGATTTTATCTTTATGTGCAAGGTCACTCGCTGTCCAGGACCGCGATTGATATTAGCAAAAGTTAATTTTAATAGACGGAACCAGATTGGCTGACCCGTACACGGCACGCTCAGTCAATGGATGGACGATCTGACAGGATTAACGTTAACGGTAACTCCAGTTGAGTGGCCTGACTTCTACACCTACCCGATAGAGAAACTGAGCGTAAAGAGAAACTGAGGGCATATACAGTAAATCTTTAGATGCCTATAACTATGTGCTGAATGGTTGTACATGACTTGTATGGTGCAATCTGAAGTTCTGCTTAGCCAGCGCCAAGGCCAGAAGACGACGATGTAAAGAGTGACATTACGGTGCAATTTTAATGATGTGAATATTTTCTAGAAATAAAAATTCCAGATACAGCATATTCATTTTTCATCGATTTTTGCACCCAACAACACAACAACATGACATTTAATAATAATAATAATAATAATAATAATAATAATAATAATTTAAGCTCCTTATTATGTAGCCGAATCTGTGCTGGTTTGTATTGGCCCCCTTCAGTTTTTTTCCCCCCTTTGTTTTTTGCCTCCACGTCGTGACGTAACTGTGACGTCGGCTCGTAATTGGTCTATATTTAATTAACGTGCAGCTATTAGTATTAGTTGACTATTAACAGATTTAAAGCTTTCCTATAACTGTCTTTTTTTTTAAAAAACTGACAAACATTCGTTTCTTTCTCAACTGTTCACAAGACATTAACAAGAGGATACTTGTTAAGATGGCCATTTAGACATAATTTTGTGTTTATGTGTCTGTTAAAGGGCAAGGAAATGTGAAAGAGGAATGCACTGTCTGTAATATCTCTGCGTGCGCGCGGCTGTGGTCACAGATAACTCGCGAGGCCCGATTTTCGGCTCTTCTTCCGCGTTTAAAATGGTTTGAATGTGTAAATTGGCAAGACAAAACACGTCCAAATGATAAACTTTCACTCTATGATGATGGGTAAATGTAGCAGTTAATCAGTGAATCACATGCGTGTCGAACCTGGTCCGTACGGATCACGGAAAAACTGCGATCCGTTTCACCTAATGGTCAGCTGTCTCTTTTATTACATAAATATTACTGAATTTATGCTTTTAAAAAAGATGCCACAGAATGTGACGTCATAGGGGAGAACGGGGTAATGTGAGACATCGGGTAATGTGAGACACCCCCTATATCTAGGCAACGGAACACAATTGTGGTCATATGACCATTATGTTTTCAAGCCCCTTCCATTTCCCCTTGGCCATGAAGGAGAGGACCTCATGGTGCTGTAGTAAGCATGTTTTTTTCACAAAAATATTTTTTTTGCACGTAAAAGTAAATTTGTTTGCTGTCAACTTAATCAACTGTTGTGCCAAAGCAAATTGATTCAAGCAGAAAAACTTATATCATACATGTTGATGAACTACCAACATATAAAACCATGTGATGATGCTAGCTGAAGATAAGCCTAAATTGCTAAGAGAGATCGTTTTTTTCTAAAATGTGGCGGTGGGGTAAAGTGAGACAAATGCTGTGGGGTAAAGTGAGACATGAGGCACAAGTTAAGTTTAGTCTTAAACATATTTTAATGTAATATTACATGACATATGTTTTATTTTTAATGTCATAAACATAGTAGAAAAGCCATCATGCCAAGGCAATACACCAGGAAGAAAACCTGGGCCAAAACACCCCTCGAGGAGATGGAGAGTGCAGCCGCTGAGGTCAAGGAAGGAAAGAAGTCTATAAGAGCAGCTGCAAGGGAGAGAAATATTGACAAGTCAAGCCTCCTAAGATTCATAAAGAAAAAAAAAGAAGGGGGAAGTAAAATCAGTAGCCCGGGGTGCAGTAGCTGAGGCAAAGAGGTGGAGCACCTTCTCCCTCTCACCTTGTCCGAATGGAGCGTTTGTCCCCTCCTCGACAAAACCCCCAAGGTCCGTTTTAGGACCGAGGTCGCTCCGACAGGAGCTCCGCACTCTCCCTGGGAGCCTGCTAGGGAGTGAAGTCAGCATGGGAATCTCGTCCATCTGCAACCTCACGGACACTGTCCATTTTGTTTTCGGAGGAGGACCTTCCTCCACCGCTTTTTCTCCAGGGGTGTCTCAAGCCCCTGGAGTCGCTTCGCCGTCTACCCAGACCGACTGTTCGACAAGCATACGGTTTACCTTTGGGATCAACCGAGAAGCCCCGGACAGTGAACCGCGATGCGCAGGCTCCCTACACACGGGTCTTGCTCCACTCGGGCCTAGGCTCGAGACGACACGGCCACTCATAGGCTGCGTGAGGAACCATCCGCCGGGGGCAGGGGCGGGAGGCATCTGGATCGAGGCCGTAACCGGGAAGGGTGCTTTCAAAGCGGGGGGAGGCGCAGGGCAAAGTTCGGCTCTTAAGATGTGCCAGGGGGGCCCCAACTAATCCAAGCCTCCCGACGCGCCCGCGGCCACCTTTGCGGACATCCGTTTCAGACGGGCCATCTGAGTCTCCCGAGAGGTCCGGGAGGTCTGCGAGCATGGAGCTCTTCTTCAAATACAAGATATTTTTGGACATTTTTACAAGGAGGAATATCCTCCAGTGTGTCTTTCACCCCTAGCTCACCCAGGACGGTGCACGTTCACCGGTGTGCACGCCCTGGCACCGAGGGACTGGGTGTCCAAACCAGACCCTATTTACTGGAAGTCTCGCCCGCACAAAGTGCACTTTCTCTGGGCTGGGTCAGGCTGTTTCCCCACCCGGTCTGACCACCACGGTTCTCTGGTCCATGTTCCTTGTCTGAGCGGAGCATTGTCCCTCCTCCACAAAGACCCAAAGGTCCGTTTTAGGACCGACTTTGCTCCAGACGGAGCTCCAGCGGTGGCGGACAAATCCGAATCTGGCTCAGGACGGGCCACCCTCCCTGGGCTGGCCAGGGGAGGTCTGACTGCATTGAGTTACCCAAATGTATCACAATAATTTGGACATAGTTAATTTTTTTTTTAGGAGGAATTTCCTCCAGTGTGCCATTCACCCTTAGCATGCCAAGGGCGTTGCACCTTCACTTGGATGCGCACCGGTGGGTCATCAAAAAAATGTGCTTAATTGACCAATCCCCATGATTCTGTTACTAGTCCGACATTAGTTCTGGAATGTGTGGTTGTCAAGCTAGCTGTCAAGATTCTTACTGTTACAACATGTTGTTATGGAAGTTTCAGAGTGGAAAAAGTAAGTGGATCAGTTTACCCCCAGCTGGTTCACTTTACCCCCTTGATTTCTCTGGTCTGTCTCAGTTTACCCCTAAGCTGGGGTAAAGTGAGACACAAGACCACTTTTTTAAAAACAATCATATTTTCACTGCCCTTCGTCCTGAATACATTCTAATAATTTCCATTGCTAGGAACCATCCTTAATTAATGGGAAATGTGTAAATTTGACTGATATATCATTTTAGCTCGCTTAGAGGGGAACAAATGTAAAAAATGTCTCACTTTACCCCACTCTCCCCTATCACGACCGTTGAAAAGTGCGGAGAACTGTCAGTAATGCGATCTCTTCCTTACTGTATCACCAGAAAATTAGGTTCTTATAGTTTGAACAATACACACAACAAAACACCTCAGAATTAAAGACAATTGTAACATCTCACAAACTAAAAGCTAATGGTAATTAATGATTTCACTGTCAACAGAAATGTTTTTTTTTTTACCATAAAATACAGCTTCGCCTAACAAAGTGCACATAAGAAGGGGAAAATTATTATTTTAACTCTGACTTGGTAAGAAATTACATCGTTATTGTTAGAAATGTCTCACCCAACTTTAGCAGTAGGCTATCTGTGGAAAGTTCTTCAACGGCAGCAGAAAAAGTTCCTTGCATGCAGTCCACAGCTCTCAGTGACATGCATGCGCAGTAGGCGGGGTCAGGCCACAAACTTAAATTTCAGTCATTAATCCAAGTAAATTCACACTCATTACATGTACAACCTAGGCAATTTACATTTCTTCAAAAAAAACTAAAATACATCTGCTTATAAATGTATATTATTTTAATTGATCTAAAAAGAGTGATTTATGTTCATCCAATGAATGTCCATGAGCACTTTTTTGAGTGAGCCGCTTTACAAACCGTGCCCCATAACAAAATATTCAAAAACTTCACTGTAATTCTCTATATTGTTGCCAAATTCAGATCACACATGACACATCACTGCTGTCCTGCTGGTTATATAACAAGACTTTGTTTTGGATAAATGCAATACAATTGTATAATTGCATTACAATGTGTGATCTGAATTTGGCAACAATACAGATAATTACAGTGAAGTTGTTGAATATTTTTCATGATAACAAATCATAAAAATAATGCAATTTTTTTTTACCCAAAATAAATGTTGTAGTATAACCATCAGGACAGTAGTGATGTGTGAACTGAATTCAGTGACACTATAGTGTGTGTTTTTGACTGTTACTGACTGGTCCCTTCGGATCTGTCTCTCAGCCGCCTGCACATATAGTGATCAATGTATTTTGTCCACTGCGAAGGAAAGATCGTTTTGAGGGAAATTATTAGAACATTATTAAAAAAATGTTATTTGTGTAGTAACAATGCTTAGTTCACGAGTTATTGATTCGTGAAGTTCGAATCTGTGAATTTATTGCCAACTTTACTCTACTAGCACACTTAATGTACTGCAGCAACAGTGCACTTTTAACAAGTTTTGGAGCTGTTTGTTCCATCATATAAGATTTTTGAGGTTTATATATTGCTGCATTTCACAGTCAACTAAATGCAATAAATATGCCAATCCCCATGGTGTAGTGTGTTCTTTGGAGAGTGCTTAAAAACATTCAAGTGTTTAACTTGGGTAACCACTGCACTGAAAAGTTATTGAAACTGTAAGGTGCAGGTAGGATCATGTAGGACCTTCAGTCCCACATACATGGACAGCGCCATGTCACATGAACAGTCTTTTTTTAGGAAAAGTAAAAAAGAGTTTTCCTAAAAAGTAAAGTTGCCAAGCGGGGTAAAATTAATTTTAGGTTTGATATTTGCTGAATATTCACCGAGGCTGCTTTAGTACAGTACAGTACTGTACAGTGTGTACAGTACACACCTATTTTTTATGTAAAACTTACAATAATTCCAGAAGGGATATTCCAAAGGTTGTAGAATGTTCCTAGTGACCTGACTGACTTACTACAGGTGAGATTTTGACAATACCTCCCTTAAGGTGATGATACACAGGGCAACTTTTTGAGCAATGTTGATGGGCAATCTTGCCGAGCGATTGTTCCTTGGGCACTTTCACATTGAAAATGGGCAATACATTTATATCTGGATAATTTAGATGGGTTGTGGGCCCTGTGTCTCATCTGGTTGCCCATTGACGTCAACATTGCTCAAAAAGTTGCCCTGTGTATCATCACCTTTACTGTATTTACAGTATACAAATATTTTTTATGAAAAATTGAAAGAATTTACCAAAAGGGGTTTTCCTTCTTCCAAATGTTTTAGTATGTTTATAGTGACCAGACTGACTAAGTACAGGTGAGATTTTGCCAATACATCCCTTACTGTACGTTCAGTACACAAATATTAATTTGAAAAAAATACTGTAATTCACCTACACTGTAGGTCCTACAGTATTTTTTTCAAGTTCCAAAGGCTGTAGTGCTTTCCTAGTGACCAGACTGACTTGCTACAGGTGAAATTTTGACAATACCTCCCTTACTGTAAGTATAGTACAAACATATTATTATGAAGAAATTATTGTAATTTCACCTTTTTTCATGTTCCAGAGGTTATAGTATGTTCCTAGTGATCACTCTACTCAATTAACTTTGATAAATGTATTAGGTAAAAGTAGGTATTAGAACTGCTTTTCCTTGTACAACACATTTCTTTCATTGATTAAAAAAAATCAGATATTTTAGGTTCATCATATTTTCAACGTTATAAATAAGCAATAACCTTATTGTAATGATTCAAGTTAAGTTTTTGTTATGAAGTCCTGAAGAAGTGGATTCTGGAATACACTGCTGCTTCAATGTATATCTAATGAGTGATTATAATCAAGGTATTACTCAATAGTTTTCCTTCTAAATATCAAATGAGTTGAATGACTTTTCTAGGCTTATGAGATTTTACTTTGTTATAGAAATTACCAGTGTGATTATCGAAAATGTTATTTCATGTATCCTTTAAATGTCTGTATTTGATATCTGAGGTGTAACTGAAGGGTCTGGCCCATGCCAGGAATGCAGTAACAGTGCTTGCTCATTTAGCCCGGCTTCCAGAGATGAAATATGGACTTCTTTAACAGGTGTCACTACATCCATCTGCTTTTCTAGGCTACCCTGATAGCAATGGTCTCAGGAGTCATTGAAACCTATAGTTGAGAGACCATTTCTTAGTTAAAGTCTTTACTTTACATTATAATTATTATAATTAATAATTAATTAATTATAATTAATTAATTAATTATAAAAGCGATTTAAGGGAATAAAGGAAAAAAAAGCTTATTGTATTAGTGAAATAATTGTAACTATTTGCAAATAATATTTTATTTTTAATTATGCATGCATTCTCTCTAAATGAATCAAGGAAATTGTAGCATATTTTCAATTCAAAAAGGCTAAATTTAATAAAGAAATAAAAAAGTTGAGTAATTCGCGTCACCGGATACTGTCGGTAGTTGAACATTTCTATTGTAAAACAGTCAAATATTAAATGTTTTCCACTTACATTTTGCCAGGCATTCGTTCACTTCTTTAATCATTCTGACATTGAAGAGCTAGACCGCTGAACTTTTAGTCATCCTAACACCAAACAGAGCGGTGCGTAATGGAGCGCATCAGAACAGCATCAAGAATATCAAATACATTGCAGTGAATCTTTTATTTGCATCTTAAGTTTATAGGCAATAATAATGACAGGTTTGCGAAAGTGTAGAACTCGGTGAGCTCGCGCAAAACACATCTTCAGCACAGCGACTCATTTGAACGCCTCTGATTGGCCGATGCGTTCAACAGACATGTCAGTGATTGGCTACAATGCTCAACGCTGCAAACTCAAGTCGTAAGTATCTTTAATGCAAAGGGAAAAATATAAATAAAACTGTAATATGCACTTTTCATGGTAATCGCGGCTGCTGTAATCTTATTCATTTTTTTTTTTAAATTAATTGTTTTGCTCTATGAGAAAGACAAGCTAAAAAAATATTCGGGGCTTAACTAAAAACATTCGGGGCTTAAGCCCCCTTAGCCCAGCCCTAGCAACGCCCTTGCACACCGGTCTCTTGCTTGCTTTCCCTCTCTGCCGTGCGTGCGCTACGCGGTTTGGAGCACAGTCTCTGTTGCATGCGTGCTCGCTCTAGATTCCGGGAGATTTTAACTAATTTGCGCCATAAATAGTGGTCCATCCAGTAGTTAAGAGCCTGAATTGTTTATAGTAATTCTGAAATTTAGTGCACATGAGTGAAAAAAAATACAGCACAGAAGAATGTCTAATTTAGCGTGAGATTTCTTTGTTAAGCGTGAGAGCGTGAGATTGAGGCTGAATGCGTGACTGTCACGCCAGATGCGTGAGAGTTGGCAACCCTGGAAACGGAATACAAAGATTTGCATAAAGATTTCTGTCAGTTGAATCATGAAATTGAGGAATTTATGTCTGATGAAGACTATGCAAAGGACCAGCATACATGGTTTGAACCAAGAGCCTTCTCATGTGAAAGATTCATTAATGCAGTCAACAAGTGGATGAAACAGATTGCAGAAAATGCTAAACAAGCGATACAGTGTGATCTAGAAGTGAATCCTGAAGATAGCATTTCTTCTGTGTCAGTAACTTCAAGTAAGAAGCATAAGAAACATGGATCAGTAGATGGCAGATCTACAGCTTCTACAACTTCTTCTGCACGTATAGCCGTTGAAGTAGAAAGAGCTGCACTACTCGTAAAACATGCTGCATTGAAGAAGAAACAAGCTATTGAACGAGAAGAAGCAGAACTAAAGGCTAAAAGAGAGGAATTTGAGCTAGAAGTAGAACTTGCAGCTTCAGATGCAAAAATGAAAGTTATTAAGCAATATGAAAGCAGTCGGTCATCATCTGTATGTAACAAAGAAATAGATTTGGAGTCAGGTAGAATAACATCTCATGAAGATGAACTGAAACAGGAAAGTCTGCTTGATAATGTGTTTCAACCTTTATGGCCACAGTCAACTAACAACACCATACCAAGAGAGCTTTCTTCAAGTAGAGAGGGAGATGTAGTTGATACGTTGTGTAATGCCATGGAACGACAAGCCAATATCACTGAGTGCTTAGTGAAGCATCAAAAAATGTCTATGCTTCCTTCAATTGACATACCCATTTTCAAAGGTGATCCTCTTGAATATAAGCTGTTTATTCGGGCCTTCGAACATGGTGTTGAAGATCGTACGGATTATGATAAGGACCGTTTGTACTTCATGGAACAGTACACAACTGGAAAGCCAAAGGAGTTGATTCGTAGTTGTCTACATATGAACCCAGCTGAAGGCTATCTTAAGGCAAAGCAGCTTCTGAGAGAGAATTTTGGAAATGAGTATCAGATTGCAGTAGCATGAACAAAGCTCTACATTGGCCCTCTATCAAACCTGAAGACGGAGAAGCACTTCACTCCTTTTCATTGTTTCTGTCAGGATGCTGCAATGCAATGTAAGATAACACTTACATGGAAGAAATGGATAACGCAGCAAATCTGAGAGCCATTGTGTTAAAGCTTCCATATAAATTACGAGATAAATGGCGATCTGTGGCATGTGAAATTCAAGAGAAGCAAAATGCTTGAGTGAAGTTCAAAGATTTAGTTGATTTTATTAGCAAGCAAGCTAAGATTTCTCTTCATCCAGTTTTTGGAGACATAAAGGATAGTTCAACAACTAAAGGACAAGATAAGTTACATGCAGAAGCAAGTGCTTATAAAAAGGCTGTAACAAAAAGGGTCTTCACGACTAGTGCTGTACCAATTGACAAAAAGGTTGAAGATGACGAGAGACTTTCAGTTCAAGGATCACAAAATAAACATCCAAGCAGCCAGAATAAATCATGTCTTCTTTGTAAAGGACTGCAACACAACCTGGAATCTTGTAGAAGTTTGAGAAGCAAGACACATCAGGAGAAAATTGACTTTTTGCGAAGCAAGGGCTTGTGTTTTGGCTGTTTAAAGCATGGTCACATGAGTAAACAATGCAAAGAAAGACTTAGCTGCAGTGAATGTTCTTTGCCTCATCCAACCATACTGCATATGAAACCAAAGGAAACTGCACATCCTCAGAAAGACAAAATGGATAACTGTGATAGACAGTCTGTCACAAGTGCATTAATCTGTGCAGAAAAGGACACCAGTGAAGGCATAGATTTTTGTGAGAATGACTGTACATTGTCAATTGTTCCTGTACAGGTCAAGACAACGAAAGGTACGCATCTGGTCAAAACGTATGCCTTTCTCGACCAAGGTAGTTCAGATACTTTTTGTACAGAAGCTTTGATGTCTGAACTGAATGTGAATGGAAGAAAGACTGATATACTTCTGAGAACAATGGGGGATGAAAAACAAGTCAAAACTCATATAGTGTCTGGGTTGGAGATTAGTAGGCTAGATGATGATAAATTCATTCAACTTCCAGATGTTTTCACACAGAGAACAATTCCAGTTCACAAGGGTAACATTCCACAGCAAAAGGACTTGGAGAGATGGCCATATCTTAAAGAGGTTTGTCTACCTAGCATCAAAGCAGAAATCGGATTGCTAATAGGAGCTAATGTGCCTGAAGTCATGGAGCCTTGGCAAGTTATTAGTAGTAAAGACAATGGACCTTTTGCAGTAAGAACTAAGTTGGGCTGGACAGTTAATGGACCCCTCAGGAACAGTAATCATGTCACAAGAAAAGGAAGGAATGTTCAAGTATTTGTAAACCGCATATCAGTAGCCAGATTAGAAGACTTGTGGCAACAGCAATTCAAACAGGATTTTCCTGAAGCAGAAAAGGATGATCAGCTGGAAATGTCCAAGGAAGACCACCGATTTATGAAAATGATGTCTGAGTCAGCTAAACTTAAAGATGGTCATTACAGCTTGTGCCTGCCTTTGAAGAACAAGGCTATTCAGATGCCGAATAATCGAGTGGTGGCTGAACAACGGGCTCTGAATTTGAAAAGAAAATTCATCAAAAATCCTGAGTTCCACAAAGAGTATACGTCTTTCATGAACAGTCTCATCAAAAATGACTATGCTGTTAAGCTGACAGAAGACAATCACAAGCAAACAGATGACAACATATGGTACATACCTCATCATGGGGTGTACCATCCCGCCAAACAAAAACTGAGAGTTGTTTTCGATTGTGGGGCATCTTTTCAAGGGATGTCGTTGAACCAACAACTTTTACAAGGCCCTAACCTCACAAGTAATCTTGTCGGTGTCATTACAAGATTCAGACAGGAAAGTATCGCTATTATGGCAGATGTGGAAGCTATGTTCCACCAAGTTCGCGTCCATGAAGAGGATTCAAATCTTTTAAGGTTCCTGTGGTGGCCTCACGGAGATTATAATGGAGACTTGGTGGAACACAAAATGGTTGTCCACTTGTTTGGCGCTACTTCTTCGCCCAGCTGCGCCTGCTTTGCTTTGAGGAAGTGTGCTGAAGATCATAGCACATTATTCAAAGCTGACGTTGTTGATGCTGTTTTACGAAATTTTTATGTAGATGACTGTTTAAAGTCCACAGCTACTGAGACACAAGCCATAGAGCTGTATCATGGTCTACGAGCAATATGTTCCAAAGGAGGTTTCCGCTTGGTTAAGTGGACAAGCAACAGTCGTGCTGTTTTAACAGCTATCCCTGAGAATGAACGAGCTGATGGAGTGAAAAACTTGGACCTTGACCAAGAAACACTGCCAATCGAAAGAGCATTGGGCATCCATTGGAATGTTGAGTCAGACACGTATCAATTCAAAATAGTCATTAAAGATCGTCCACTCACTCGAAGAGGATTGCTCTCGATTGTCAGTTCTATCTATGACCCATTGGGGTTACTTGCACCTGTAGTTTTACCAGCAAAGAGGATCCTGCAGGACTTATGCAGACTGAAAATAGGATGGGATGATAATCTTCCAGAGCAAGTAAAACAAAGTTGGACGGACTGGCTCAATGGGATACATCACCTTGAAGAGTTCAAGGTGAATATATGCATTAGACCAGCAGGGTTTGGAGAAGCTGTTGAGGCACAGCTACATCACTTCGCAGATGCGAGTGAGGATGCGTATGGTACAGCAAGTTATCTTCTTCTACGTAATCATCAGGATCAAGTGCACTGTGCATTGATGATGGGGAAGGCTAGGGTTGCCCCTCTAAAAAGACCTACAATTCCATGAATGGAACTGACAGCTGCAACAGTGGCCACAAAAATGGATCTGATGTTACAAAGAGAACTACAACTGAAACTTAAACCTTCAGTTTACTGGACAGACAGCACAGTTGTGCTTAAATATCTCAGAAATGAGAGCACAAGGTTCAGAACATTTGTGGCAAACAGAGTCACAAATATTCTAAAGGTCTCAAAGATTGAACAATGGAACTATGTCGATACTGCCTCAAATCCAGCAGATTGTGCCTCGAGAGGGCAGAAGGTTAACACTTTCTTGCAAAATGAAGAATGGATCTCAGGCCCAGAATTTCTTTACGAATTCACAGATGAGTGGCCAAAGAACATGGACCAAATGATGATATCTCCAGATGATCCAGAAGTCAAGAGGTCAGTGTTGGTCAATTCAATACAAGCCCAACAAAATAACAGTTCAGTTAGACAACTGATGAATCATTTCTCATCTTGGATAAAGCTTCAGCGCATTGTAGCGTGGATGCTAAAATTGAAAACCATGCTGTTGGAACTTGCGCAAAAGAGAAAGACTCTTACTGCTGCAGAGACTTTAACCAACTCAAGCAAAAGCAAGCAACTTGTGGACAAAAGGATGGTAGAGTTTAAAGCCAAATGGAAAGGAAGCAACATTTCTGCTGATGATTTGAAAGAGGCTGAGCTTGAAATTGTGAAATACTGTCAAAGAGAGAAGTTCACTGAGGAGATTTCAGCACTGCAAAGTGGACATGCCACAAAGAGAGGCAGTTCGATCTACAGATTAAACCCCCAGTTGCATAATGGAGTTTTACATGTTGGTGGAAGACTTAGCAATGCTGCTATGCCAGAAGAAAGTAAGCGACCTATGCTTATACCAAAGGATCTTCATGTCACTAACTTAATCCTCCAGAATGTTCATGAGAAAACAGGACACGGTGGTAGAAATCACATGATTTCAACACTGCAACAGAAATACTGGATACCTGGTGCCAAATCTGCAATCAGAAAAATGCTGGCAAGATGTGTTATCTGTCGTCGTTTACATTCCTCAACAGGAAAACAAATAATGGCAGACTTACCATCAGACAGGCTGTTGCCAGATGATCCACCTTTTACCAGAGTAGGTGTAGATTACTTTGGACCATTCATGGTTAAACGTGGAAGAACCCATGTCAAGAAATATGGCGTTATATTCACTTGTTTAGCAATTCGTGCAGTGCACATTGAAGTTGCTTCTTCACTAGACACCGATTCCTGTCTAAATGCTATACGCCGGTTTGTAGCCAGAAGAGGACAAGTGAAAATTCTCAGGTCAGACAATGGGACCAATTTTGTAGCTGCTGAGCGTGAGTTAAGGCAATCCATTGGAAAATGGAACAACCAAAAGATTCAGGACCATCTCAGTCAACAAGGAATTAAGTGGGTTTTCAATCCTCCCACTGGATCTCACCATGGCGGGGCATGGGAGAGATTGATACGCTCAATAAGAAAGATCCTTAATGCTACAATCAGAGAACAAGTTCTTGACGAGGAATGCCTTCAAACAGTTTTCTGTGAAGCAGAGGCTATAATCAATAGTCGTCCAATCACAGCAGCATCAAGTGATTTAAATGATTTGGAAGCTTTGACTCCGAACCATTTGTTGTTACTCAAGTCAAAGCCATCATTGCCTCCAGGACTGTTTGACAAAGATGATATGTATTCTCGACGCAGATGGAAACAGGTTCAGTACATTTCTGATCTGTTCTGGAAACGCTGGTGTCGGGAATACTTGCCGCAGTTGCAACAGAGACAAAAGTGGAATAACACGACAAGAAACTTCTCTGTTGGAGATATTGTTCTGGTAATTGATGACTCCGCCCCCAGGAATTCATGGGTATTAGCAAGGGTCATTGAAACCATTCCTGACAAGAAGGGTCTCGTCCGACAAGTCCGCATTAAGACAAAAACTAACATTTTGGAAAGACCCATAACGAAACTTTGCTTATTGCAGGAGGCAGAATGAATATAGTAAAGGCATTACATCTTTAAGAACCCAAATTTGTGTTACTTTGGACTAAGGATTTACTAAGGATATTAAAGTAGTACGGCTCCTTCTGTTTAAATTTAAGTAATTGTTTCAAAAAGTTTGAGAACAATTAGAGGCCAGTAATGTAGGAGCCTAATTTGCTTATGTTCAGTGACAATTATTGAATATTAGGTGTTGCATTTCAGTATTTGAATATTTGTGTTTGATTGTAAAGTTTCTTTATTTGTGTGTACTATTTAGATACATAATTCTCTATATTTACATTGAAATATGTTATATGTTAAAATTTTGCACTGGCCCTTTAAGAATTGCGACTGTAAGAGATGCGGTTGTTCGTCCTTTAGGAAATAGAGTGGAGTCGCACAGTTTTCTTTACCGCATCCGTGATATTTAGGATTTAAAATTATATTTTGTTTATTTTCTTTTATTTGTTTGATTTTCTAACGAGTGTGGATTAAAGGAAGATTTACATGAAGAAAACGGTGTATGTGGATTGTTATTATTGGACACGGAGCGAGTTGACGGAAAATCCTGCGATGCGCACTCATAGGAGGTATTGTCAAAATTTCACCTGTAGTAAGTCAGTCTGGTCACTAGGAAAGCACTACAGCCTTTGGAACACGAAAAAATACTTAGGGTGAATTACAGTAATTTTTTTAAAAACATATTTG
The DNA here is from genome assembly GCF_963993115.1 of Abramis brama. Lineage (NCBI taxonomy): Eukaryota > Metazoa > Chordata > Actinopteri > Cypriniformes > Leuciscidae > Abramis > Abramis brama. The sequence goes on from NC_139971.1 coordinate 22,323,359, forward strand.
TCAACTGTACGTGGGTACAAATGGCCAAGAAAAAGTACTTTTTTTGGAAAACATAACTTTTTAAGAAAAAATACATATATTTATGGAGTATGAAAACTGCAGTTTCAGAAAATAGTAGTGGTCACTCATTTTGTCAATGACTTCACATATTTTTTTCACGTTTTCACTCAACAGTACTGTAAATGTGTCCTATGGTGTGACATTTAAAAAGAAAAATTATTTAAAAAAAAGAAATTATATTAAATAACATAAAAAAATACTTGAGACAGAATTGTTCACATTATTAAAACATTATTTTCTTAAAGTGATATTTATTTTACATGAAAGTACTAATTAGAATCATTTTCACCATGGATAGATGAACCTGATAAACTTTTCCCTACGAATGTCAATAAAACTTTTTCGCCAACCTTACAAAACTGTTTGAAATTGTACCTATTTAAGAGGAGATATTATTGTAACTCCCCTAATGCCAAACTTGACTCTTTTTTTAAAGATATTTTAAAATAAGTATATTTTTCTGTTGTTTTATGTTTGTCACACCATAGGACAAAATGTCACACTAAAGGACAAAGATAGTCATTGCATAAAAAGAGTCAGAATATATAGTGTTTATTGTAACAATAATAAAGGAGGACATTTGTTTTTTTGTTTTTTTTGTTGAAACTTTATATATTCGTTTTAAAAGCTTCTTAAGGAGGTCTTGTCCTATGGTGTGACATCTGTGTCCTATGGTGTGACAGGCCAAAGTGTCACACCAAAGGACATTTCCTGTGACATTTTCTGTCACACCAAAGGACATTTGAGCTTTTGTGGCAGTTAATAACCATGCTAATACTAGCTGAACAGTTATTAGCAATTGGCATGATACATTTGCATAATATTACATAGTCCTGCTGTTAAAAATACAAATTTTATTTAAAAAATTAAATTTAGGAGTGTCACACTAAAGGACAAAAAAACTTAACAATTTCAGTGGTCTGAAAACATAGTTAAATATTTGAACAATTCTGAGAGAAATACTTGCCATGTGCACTGCTCATGGGCTTCATAGGGGTCTTCAGTCACATGACCTTGAATGGGGTCTTTCAACTAAATTTAGTTGTCCATGATATTGCCTAACTTAATATCAGGTTATTGCATAACACCAAAGGACATTTTTTTCTGTGACAAACTTTATTAAATTCCTACACTTTTAGAAATGTATGTATAGGAAAAGTGATGGCCACTTAGTGAAATAGACACTTGCACAATTATGCCAGGAGTGTTCATTAAGATGTTTAAACATTATTTTCTTTATTTATAAAAGTTAATATTTATGAAATAATGTTGTCTACCGTCACAACATAGGCGATTTTGAGATTTGGCTCAAAGTTGTAAAAAAATAAAAAATAACTCAGGTATTTAAACAACAAATTCATGTAAAACAAGGAAATGTTTAACCATTTATAGTATTCTAAATGATGAAAATGTGAAATAAATTATTTTTTATCTTATGTTACGGTGAAAAAGCCACGTCACGTCAACTACCCACGTACAGTAAGGGACTTTTTGTCAAAATCTCACCTGTAGTAAGTCAGACTGGTCACTAGGAACATGCTACAACCTTCGGATAGTAAAAAATCCCTTTGGTGAATTAATGTAATTTTATTCTAAAAATATTTATGTACATTAGGTACAGTGAGGCAGGTTTCCTAAATACAATCATTATAATGCACTTTTTATTGTTGCTAAAGTACAATTGTTAGGATCCTGAGATATTTTGTGTGTTTGTATCAATTGTCCTTGTGTGTGGGTGTGTCTTGCTCGCTCTCTCTCTCTGTGTGTACACAAGCTTGTGTTTCAGATGGGCGTTACCTCTGTTAATCTGTGGAAGAGTGTGATTGGACCAGCTATGCACCTGACCTGGATATAAGGACCGGCCCTGACACACCATGGTTGCCTTTGAGCCTCGCTGACTTTGTGCTTTATGCCTTTGTGCTTCGCGTTCGTACCATTGATTGTGCTTCTCTTCAGCTTTGTTCGTTTCGCCATTGTTTAATTGAGTAAGAGTGTCGTGCCAGAGAGATAGTGTTTAGTGAAACTGTGAGTGTTTGTTAAAGGTAATCCTACTTCTGGTTTTCTCCTATATCTGATTATTGCCTGACTGACCACGCCTTTGGATTCCGATTCTAACTTGTCCACCTGATACTTTTTAAATAAGTGTGTAAGCATTCTTGTATATAAATTGTTACCATATTAAGGGATGTAGGGGGTTTGACGCCAATTTATTTGTATTTATTTTTCACTTTGTTTATGAGTAAGGGAGTTAGGTAAGTTAAACTGTATTTTCATTTCTCTCTTTTGTTTAAGGTCATTTAGGTTCTAAAAGAAGATTGTTTTGTTTGTTATTTTGGCCTTGTCTGCCCCTGACGCTAACCCTTCATGGTCAATAAAATTTATATTACTCTTCATCTCTCTGGTAGTGTGACTCTCTTCCTTTTCCTGTTGCGGCTGACCCCTAGCGGTCGTAACAACAATCAATAGCATTAGAACACATAATGTGAGAGATATTTGCTGGTACATCTGTACTTTGCAAAAATGTAGTTGTCTGTTTGCACACAATGAAAAAAAAATGAATCTTGTTTACCACACACATTGGTCATTCAGTGAACATTCGCAACTTTGTATGCCATTAAAACAATATTTGCCCATTTTGATCCATTGTGGAGAGTGTTGTAGTTCACCATCTTTGTCCTAAAGATCATGTAGCTGCTTTTATTTTGCAAAAATGTGCTTTATTGCGCTTGTTATTGAGACAGTTTTTAAGCAAAAAAGTGTGAATGTGCGAATATAAAACCAACTTTAGTCATACACTTTTGTAATAACAGTGTACCAATACATATAGGCTATAAAACGTGTTACCGAAATTTCTTATTATTGCTGTTAAAGCTCCAATATGTAATATTTTTTTCACCACAAGAGGGCGCAGTTTCCAACAATAACAAAGGCGAAGATTGATGACGCTATGAAGGAGGTGACGATGGGAGATGTCGTTTTTAATGCGTTTTCACCATCTAGCGATGTATCTAAATGGAATTAATGAATCATGATCACGGATGAGGTAATTTATTCGTTTTTGTATTACCTGTATGTCTGATCGTATTATGTTATGTCATAATTAATGAACTGCAAGGAACATGAAATGTTATGCTATATTCTTACAGGCATGTGGTGTAATTCATATCTATTAAAATCATCTTTACTGTAACTATTACGTTACTTGTACAATAAAAAAAAAAAAAAATGATTTGCTTACCTGTCTATTCTCTTGGTCTGCGTTACGTCACAAATCATGTGACCTGCGTAGCAACAAGCCGCCGCCAAGTTTGAAGGGTAAAACAAACCGAAGGCAAAGCCCGAGGCAAATCAAAAATGTATCTATTCACAGAAGTTTTGCTGTGGATTATGTCAGTTATGGATACTAACGGACTACTTTGTATTAATTATGAATGATATCTGTGTATGCGAATGTATGCCGGTGGTGAGAAGTGAATGTAATAAAACACTCATGTAAAGCGCTTTGTGACTAACGTTAGCTACATGTCTGTGAAAGGCGCTATATGAGCTCAGTCTGTCAGTGGCACAGCTTGTACAGTGTCAGTGAGGGACACAGTTTTTTCAAAAGCCAAAAAAGGCTAACTGCAGAAATTTATCTTATTCCCCACACAACTAGTGTATTTTCATTGTTGCTTATCAGTGTAGAGCTGCCGACCATTATGCATAGCAATGTCATAACATAGCAACAGAAAATTGAGTGACCATCTCTGCAATGGTATTATTTTGTTATTCTTTGATTTGCCCCTCAATTTGTCCATTCATTTGAGATTACATTTCTATTTTATTTAGATTTAAAGCTAAAATGGTATGTGCTAAAATGTAAAGCTAAAATGGTATGCTCTATTCACACTTTTTGCAATAACCAGTCATCAGATTCAATTTTATTGAATGTAGTGTCTAACGACAACAGCTAGACTTTAACATTTGTAATGAGAAATTGTTTCTTAGACATTGTATAAGTTGTGAAATACTTGAAGCGTGAAGATTGACATGCATTTGTGCTGTGTGAACTAACACCTCTTCCAATCGCCTGGAGCCATTTCTCTCTCCTTTCTGGCTCAGTTGCCTCGCAAGGAATCAAATAAAAGGAGAGGTCACTCCTTTTTACGCTGTTGTTCGTGCAACCAACAACACAACAGTTTTTCGGCATGATTTGCAACCAAAGGAAAAGAGCTCGGCGCTCGTTTGTCTTCCGCTTCGTGTTGCTTAATGGCGGGCGCTTGTTTGTTTTACCCTTCGCCACGTTGCTATGCGCGCGCAGTGCATTATGGGAGTACAAGTCCCGGATGTCCGACCTCGAGAATCAATACACTCGCGAGAGCAGAGTCTCTGTCAAGTCCAAGATTGTCGCGCAGCTCTCTCCATCTCAAAAACGCCTGGGCGATATTTATCCGGGTTTTATTCCTCCATTTGTCACACAGTCTGCGTGTATCCGAATATGGACGCTTTCGTTTTGTTGGCACTTCAATACTCGCCAAGAGTAATCGTGATCCATAACAGCTATATCCATACAGTCTATGGCTATAACGCTATAACCACCACTTCCGCATTTGACCATGTGATTGTAACGGTCACCAGCTGGAGTGCCCTTGAGAGCCACCAGAGGGCACTCCACATAAGACTATTATCACTCACAAACTACATTTCCCAATACTCACTGCCCGGACTCATCACTTATCACTGATCACATTCACCTGTACCTCATTCACTGATTGCATTCACCTGTCTCATCCTGTTAGTCTGTCTATTTATACCATGTTCATTCATTCACTCACGGCGAAGTCTTGTTTGTGTCACACTGCATTTCTGAGCGTTTCCCTGGTTTTCTTGTTTCTTGGTTTTTGATATCTTGCCCTGTTCCCTGGATTACTCTCTTGCCTCTGGTCCCTGCCTGCCTGTTTGTTTGTTTTGTTTGTTTCTTTGTTTTGACTGCCTGCCTGTGTATGACCCTAGCCTGTACATTGGGTTACGCCTCTGGATTGCCCCAGCCAAATAAAGCTGCATTTGGATCTCCTACTTCGTGTCTCTGAGCAGTTTCATGACAGAAGACTTCGCCATACCCAGATCCAGCAGCAATGACAACATGGACCCAGTAACTAGACTCTGCTCCATCTTCCAGGATGGTCGCCCCATAGAGGACTATGTGGGTGAGTTTGTGGCTTGTTGCCACCTGGCCCCGCTGGATGACGGGGAACTCAAGGATTGCTTTTGGATGGGACTGGATCAGGACGTGAGTTTTTATTTGCCTGAGGCTGACCCCAGATGGACTCTGGTTCAATATATAGATTTTGTTTTGCTATTTTGTGGGTCTCCCTTCATAGTGGGCGAGGTTGAGCCCGCACTTCACGTCGCTTCTGCTGATCCAGAGACTGTTCACGTCGCTTCTGCTGATCCAGAGACTGTTCACGTCGCTTCTGCTGATCCAGAGACTGTTCACGTCGCTTCTGCTGATCCAGAGACTGTTCACGTCACTTCTGCCGATCCAGAGACTGTTCACATCACTTCTGCCGATCCAGAGACTGTTCACGTCACTTCTGCCGATCCAGAGCTTCACACCAGTCCAGCCGAGCCTGCACTTCATGCCAGCCCAGAGTCTCCTTCGCCACTGGTCCCGTCCAGTCCAGAGTCTCCTTCGCCGCTGGTCCCGCCCAGTTCAAAGCCCTCTTCACCGCTGGTCCCGTCCAGCCCAGAGCCCTCATCGCTGCCCAGCTCCAAGCCCTCTTTGCCGCTGGTCCTGCCCAGCTCAAAGCCCTCTTTGCCGCTGGTCCTGCCCAGCTCAAAGCCCTCTTCGCCGCTGGTCCTGCCCAGCTCAAAGCCCTCGCCGCCGCTGGTCCCGTCAAGCTCAGAGCGCGCTGATTCCGATCCAGAGCCAGAGCTTCACGTCAGTCCTGCCGAGCCAGAGCCAGAGCTTCACGTCAGTCCTGCCGAGCCAGAGCCAGAGCCAGAGCTTCACGTCAGTCCTGCCGAGCCAGAGCCAGAGCCAGAGCTTCACGTCAGTCCTGCCGAGCCAGAGCCAGAGTTTCAGGTCACGTCTGCCCGTCCAGAGTCTCGTCCCGCCGAGACTGAAATTGTTCCTGAGCCTGAATCTGATCCTGATACTGATCCTGACCCTGAATCTGTTCCTCTTCCTCTTTCTGCGCCTGTGTCCTCGGACAAGAGGGCCGACTCCACGCCTGTGTCTTCGGACAAGATGGCCGACTCCACGCCTGTGTCTTCGGACAAGATGGCCGACTCCACGCCTGTGTCTTCGGACAAGATGGCCGACTCCACGCCTGTGTCTACGGACAAGATGGCCGACTCCACGCCTGTGTCTTCGGACAAGATGGCCGAATCCACGCCAGTGTCTCCGGACAAGATGGCCTCCACCGATCCAGTGTCTGTTCAAGTCACGTCTGCCGAGCCAGTGTCTCCGGACAAGATGGCCGTCGCCAAACCAGTGTCTCCAGACAAGATGGCTGCCACCGAGCCAGTGTCTCTGGACAAAATGGCCGCTGCCACGTCGACTGAGCCCTCAGCAGAGATAGCCGCCGACATGCCTGAACCTGAGCCCTCAACAGAGATCTGTCACGCTGTCACGCTGTCTGTTCCTGTCCTTGAGCCGGTCCCTGTGTCTGTTCCTGTCCCTGTGTCTGTTCCTGTTCCTGAGCCGGTTCCTGTGCCCTGGCCGCCTGAAGGGTCGTCTCCGCCCTGGCCGCCTGAAGGGTCGTCTCCGCCCTGGCCGCCTGAAGGGTCGTCTCCGCCCTGGCCGCCTGAAGGGTCGTCTCATCCCTGGCCGCCTGAAGGGTCGTCTCCTCCCTGGCCGCCTGCACGGTCGTCTCCGCCCTGGCCGCCTGCACAGCCTGCTCCGCCCTGGCCGCCTGCACAGCCTGCTCCGCCCTGGCCGCCTGCACAGCCTGCTCCGCCCTGGCCGCCTGCACAGCCTGCTCCGCCCTGGCCGCCTGCACAGCCTGCTCCGCCCTGGCCTTCCGCCCTGCTGGAGTCTTCAGGTCCTCTTCCGCTGCACGGGCCTGGCCCTCCATCCCGCCCCCGGGTCCGCCTCCGCTCCACCTCCCTCCTGGACAGTTTTAGGAGCGTCTGGAATCCGCTCCTTAAAGGGGGGGCTATGTAACGGTCACCAGCTGGAGTGCCCTTGAGAGCCACCAGAGGGCACTCCACATAAGACTATTATCACTCACAAACTACATTTCCCAATACTCACTGCCCGGACTCATCACTTATCACTGATCACATTCACCTGTACCTCATTCACTGATTGCATTCACCTGTCTCATCCTGTTAGTCTGTCTATTTATACCATGTTCATTCATTCACTCACGGCGAAGTCTTGTTTGTGTCACACTGCATTTCTGAGCGTTTCCCTGGTTTTCTTGTTTCTTGGTTTTTGATATCTTGCCCTGTTCCCTGGATTACTCTCTTGCCTCTGGTCCCTGCCTGCCTGTTTGTTTGTTTTGTTTGTTTCTTTGTTTTGACTGCCTGCCTGTGTATGACCCTAGCCTGTACATTGGGTTACGCCTCTGGATTGCCCCAGCCAAATAAAGCTGCATTTGGATCTCCTACTTCGTGTCTCTGAGCAGTTTCATGACAGTGATATTCCGGTGTGGTGGAATATCACATGGTCCACACCGGAAAAAAAGGAGAGTGCGGACATTGCGTCACTGAGAGGCGACATTTCTTTTCCGGGACGGACAGTTATTTAAAATCGGAATTTCTCTAAAATAAAAAATCTTTGGAGACTTTTGAGATATTGTAAGTACACAACTGGAGGAAATATATCACACTGTGCAAGTTATTTTCGGAAATTTTATTACAAAATTGTTACATATTGGAGCTTTAAAGGAACTGTGAAATAGGAAATAGGGCTATTTCAATTTTTTGAAATAGGGCTTATTCATATTCTTTCATACATTTAGATAGGTGGGTAAATGCATTTTTGTCTCAGTGCATGCATTGTTTTAGTTTGACAGGGTCGGCGCTAGCTTAGCTTAGCACAATGAATGGAATCCTTTGTTGCCAGCTAGCATGTCCTGAGTAAAAGTGATCAAAAAAAAAAAAAAAACCCACGTAATTACTTCTTGTGGCCTGCGTATTCACAACGAGTACAAATAGCGATGCAGATTAACACTATGTGATTTCTTAGGCAGATATTGACTTGGGACTATATTATGGGGAAGCACAGGCGAAGCACGGCTACTTAGGCGAAGCACTGCTACTTGGGCGCAGACATATCACGCAACACATGAAATCCCACGACTTCTGTCAACATACCGGTGTGCAAGGAGTCAAAACACAGAAGAACAACACGCGTGATCTGCACCGAGTGTCTTCGCTTTTGGATTGTTTTTTTTGAGAAGTTACAGCTACAGTTACAGCAAACATGGTAATTATCTGCGTAGCAAAAGGTTGTGAGAACAAGCAAAGGACATACACGAATGTAATGTTTCACAGAATTCCATCGAATGTGGAACTGAGAAATAAATGGCTAGCTACTCTGGAGATCTATACTTCAACGCCTCTTTACAAAATCAAACAGTATCGTGTTTGCAAAGAGCATTTTGCACCGGAGGACTAAGTTACTTTGAAAAAATGGAATATGGGCCCAGAAAGATGGTACTACGTCTGAAACATACGGCTGTCCCCATCCCATCTATTTTCAAAGCACAGGCAGAACAAAGTGCACATGTAAGTTGTCTTTTATTACTCTTCCTTATGTTAATCTGTGTCTTTATTCGGTTGTAAGATAGATGCTGAGAAGCTGTATAGACTACGGTTCAAATAACGTTAGCCTCCTCTAGTATAACCTCATGTTGAATTCAACCTGTTTAGCATGAACAACCAAACTAAAATAAAAATCGCTGTTATCGTTACCTGTAAAATGAAATGACTGAGGGCTAAGTTAGCTATATTTCTCTCAGCGAGTTAGGCTCAGGAGTTTTAGTATAACTACTATGAGGAGAAGGCTACAAGCAGTTTACTATACATGTGTTATGTTTAAAATAATCACTTACTCTGTGGACAGCTGTCCATTTGGTCCATTCGGCGTGGGGCATTTTTTCCAGTTCACTTTATCACACCGGAAAAAAAAATCAAGTACTGCCGGATGGATCAGCACCGTGAAATCCTCGGTAGCTGTGACACAACTGCGGGCACGCTCATCTGACACGTTGAGCCTGGTTATCGATGGCAGTAACTTGTCCCACTCGCCACAGCACAGACACTCTATTTCAGTCGGCATATTCCCCCACATTCACACCACCAGTTCGTGTTGGCTCTCATCCTCACGTCCTCGGGCTGTTGAGCGATCGTAACCTCCGCCTGTCGTTCTATTTCCACTCATTTTCTGTAAACTCTTGTATATAGGTATGGTTCTGGCTCACACAAAATCAGCCATGTTCATCGCCATTCATGTACTGTAGGGAAAATAGCCAGGCAGCTACTATTCACACCGGTATGTTGACGGAAGTCGTGGGATTTCATGTGTTGCGTGATATGTCTTCGCCCAAGTAGCTGTGCTTCGCCTAAGTAGCCGTGCTTCGCCTGTGCTTCCCCATAATATAGTCCCAAGTCAATATCTGCCTAAGAAATCACATAGTGTTAATCTGCATCGCTATTTGTACTTGTTGTGAATACGCAGGCCACAAGAAGTAATTACGTGTTTTTATTTATTTTTTTTATCACTTTTACTCAGGACATGCTAGCTGGCAACAAAAGATTCCATTCATTGTGCTAAGCTAAGCTAGCGCCGACCCTGTCAAACTAAAACAATGCATGCACTGAGACAAAAATGCATTTACCCACCTATCTAAATGTATTAAAGAATGTGAATAAGCCCTATTTCAAAAAACGGTGGAGTGTTCCTTTAACATGGACTCTGCATTATAGGCTACCTAACATTATAATCTCGTTTACGGTAGAGAAAGCTGCTTACATGTACAAAGGTAACTGTGAAGAATTAATGTAAACACAGCTTTTGTGTCTTTATCAGCATTTCCATATATAGCTACTGGCCCTGATAAACATCACAAATACTTACTGTTTGTTCCATTTCTGTAAATCAGTTTTTATGAATGAATTACTCTCTCACTAGTTGCTCTAGTCTTCGTCAACACCCGCTTTGCACCATCTGCTGGTGAGATCGACTAACAGCAGATGGAGATTATTAATCGGCAATCTATTGATGTAATTTAGCTGCCGGATGTGAAATGTTGAATTTTATGTCGAATTTGAACCACTGAATTTGTAAAGCGAAAATGGACAAAATGGACAATTAGCTGTTTTTAATTGAAATATTCACAGCTTAAATATTCAACCGTACTGAATTGCAGCCCATAAAAATGCAAACCCTAAAAGTACAATGCATTAAAATGCAAGCATTCAACAAGATTTTTTGTTTCAAAAACATTTGGCTTTTTTTTGTTTACTTCCCATATTCACTGTAGCAACTAGCAAAACTAATTTGTGATTCGTAGAATAGAATGTGTGCACATGTAGTGAAGAATTTAAGGTGTAACTTTTGTGGTGTGTTTGTTGGAGAGAGAAAACAATCTACAAGTTTGCAACACCTAAAAGAGTTTTCTCTGTGAGTTCAAATTTATTGATACACATGTGTGGCTATTCTCTACAACCACAAATTCCATTGTACAGGTGCTCAGTTGTTTTGCTCGAAAAAAACCCTTCATATTTTAAGCGAGAGTGGAAGACTGTGTTGTAGATTCGTCTCCATGGCAATGACCGGTTACGTCAACGGCGCGTGCGCATAAATAAAAAGGCGTAAAAACTAACATTTCATCCCACGATTAACTAGATTTGTCCTGAAATTAAATTTAAACTCTGGAATCAATGTAAATCGGATTAAGCTAATCAGCAACCACGCAAACAGAAACGCTTCAAAAAATGCACTCACATGACACGTTAGCCCTGTGCTGCCGCCTCTAGAGGGAGTCATGGGAAATGTTGTTTTTAGAGTTCTAGAATGTTAAGACACCAGTGAGGGGATGGTTATGTAAAACTACAACTCCCATCCATCTTCCTCTTGGCAGCCGCCACAGTGTTGTTGTTCGTATGGTCTGATGTTGATGCTTTGGCTCGGTTGGAGAGGCGTGACGTTTAATGCTAGATTTGCACAGAGGACATTTGCCTTCTTCCCTTCTCCCGCGGCAATTTACCTTTAAAACCGGTAAGGACAGCTAATAAGACACCTAATGCAGTTTAAAGTCACCATAAAGCTATAGCAGGACTGACAGATTAAAGAGACTCATTCATATGTTGTATATTTGAGCCAGTGTTTGTCATTTTATCTGCTCATCTAAACTAAGTAACAGCAGTTCAATTCACGTAAGTTAGTGAGACAAATCGGTCGTTTTGGTCTTTTTTAGATGCAAATATATTGCAAGGCTAACTTTAGATTATATCAGTCTCCTGCCTCGATTTTATTTAATTTACCTGAATTGTTCTGAAATAAGATGCACTCTGAAATAATCCTCTCACTGATGTCATGTTTATCTATTTTGTACGGGTTTAATCATATTGTCATATTTCACAGAATCAAACAACAGTTTTCTGCATCATGCACCGCCCATTTAAGTTACTTCTTATCAATCTATAACAGAGGAAGGGGGTTTTAAACTCAATCTTTTAGATGTCACGGACCCCAAGTATGAGGGAACTCCATCCTAAAACTTAAAAGGCAGCTATAGGCTATATTTTCTTGCATATATAATATTTCTCTATATAATTTCTATATTTTCTTAAAGACCCCATTAATACTTTAAATTAATTAATACTAAAAAATGAATATTCTAAATATTTGTAAATATTATCAGAAAATATGAGCCCTGCGTGACGTCGCGCCCTCCACGCGTCACAGCCCGCCAGAATGGGTGTGGCTCAGCGTATAAGGAAGGGCTCAACAGGCTGAACTCTGATTTTCATTTCTTCAGCGAAGCTCTACGCATCGCTGGATCTTGAGAAGCCGCGGCCGTCGAAACAAGCGACCAGCAAGCCTAGGAAAGCGACTGAGGAAGCCGGCCGTCTTCGCCGCCTTCAGCCATCCATGCCTGCTACGCTATCCGGCGTCATATCCTTTTCTGCTGTGTGTGTTCGCTGCTGCGACACACACTCTCTTCTTCTAAAAGAGAAATTTCCAACGAGGCGTTGTTCCAAATGCCTCGCACCACTCACTCCCGCTCTCTCTCCCTCTGTTCGAGCAACACAAACTGCGCCGTTCACAAGGGATGTCAGAAGTGGACGGTCTGGGGCTAGTTTTCTTATGTTACCCCGCCCTCGCGCCCCGTTCGCGCGCGTCACTCACCGGCGAAAGGAGAAAAGAGAGTTTTTTAGTCCCGCCGAGGCCAGACCAACCTCCATTTCTCACACATTTCTCAGTCCCCTTTTAAATTCAGGCAACTGGAAATATCAATATTGCAGTAAACGAGCCTGTTACAATACATGCACGCTTGCAAACAAACGCCGACACAAAACATGATGACGTGCTCTGGCTACTCGCCCCTCTTCCCACTCTCTCTCCCTTTGCTTGTGCCGCGCATACTGCGCCGTTCACAAGGGATGTCAGAAGCGTACTGTCACGGGGCTAGCTTTTCTTTACGCTACAAGAAAGCTACCCCGCCCTCGCGCCCCGTTCGCGCGCGTCACTCACCGGCGAAAGGAGAAAAGAGAGTGTTTTAGTCCCGCCAAGGCCGGACCAACCTCCATTTCTCACACATTTCTCAGTCCCCTCTTAAGTTCAGGCGACTGGAAATGTCAATATTGCAGTAAACGAGCCTGTTAACCCTCTGGGGACCAAGGTGTTTTTGGGGCCCTTGAGATGTTCTGACATGCCTTGACATTTGTGCTTTTTTCAGTTATTTATAAACATGTTAATGGCAAAGGTGTAAATTCACTCTATATAGCACAAACAGGGCTACCATAATATGCAAACAACAACTATGTAGATGTTTGTATTTTTAAGAGAATGTTTATGCGTGGTTATTGGAAAAAATAAAAATGAAAGTTGCTGAAATTAGACCACAAAACACATATTAAATATGTGTCCACAAGACTTTTGACTAATGGATGTTGTTGCTACGAGTTCTGGCTTCAAAATTATGTGAAAATAGTCTTGCTTTATCGTTCACAAAAAAAAATACATTGATTTAAATGGTGTAAAACAGGTTTTGCTTGGAAAGCCAATATGCGAGGGGGGCGTGGAGGAGGAGTAGTTTACACCTGAGAATACAATGTCCCACCCATTATGTGTAATGAGCCATTCATTCAGGTGTGACACTGACTGAGCCACAATGCAAGGACAAAAGATATATTTAGAAGAAGACTTATATTGACCATTTAAGATTTTGCTTACATCTATCTTGTAAATATGTTTTGCTATTTTATTAAAAAGGTTACAATTACAACAATAATTACAATTTCAACATTTCAAGTGTACTCTTTCTTTGTAAAAAAAAAAAAGATTATAGGCCTACATTTTATCATATGTATTCATTAGTTTGAATATAGCCAACATTGGAACATCTAAATCAGTAAAAACTGTACCCAAATCTAGTCAACAAAATGTTGTCTTTCATACTTCGCCTGACTGTAACGTTGTTTTTATGAAATATTAGGGCATATAAATGTTAATTTGCAGTTTAATACGTTGCTTATACAAATACATTTTATTTCAACATATTTCAGTCGATTTTTACTCATCTCAGTAGGCTATAGCAAAGCACTTTATTCTTTCACACACAGACGCGCGATTCATATTTAGGCTAAACAGTCTTTACAAATATGTACCCTTCATTCATCTCACAGAAATATTATAGAAACGCGATTCATCTTTTTGTGGTTTACATAGGCCTACACTAACATTATTCCATAACGTTATTCCACATTAACACTTGAGAAAAGATAACAGCCTACCTCACTCCTCAGCGGGATCTATTGCTCCTCATATCAGCACTGTTCTGAGGAAACTTTTCTCCATAAGGTAGGCTATATTATGCCTCACTCGCGGCGCTTTGTTTACAGCTGATGTGGGCGTTTCACAGGTCTGAAATGGTTCTCAGAATTTGCGTTTGAATAGCACGCGCTCTCCGGGGAGTGGTCACATTACTTTTGAATGAGCTCGTAATGAGCTCGACTGGAATCGTTCTCTTTTAATACAGATTTCACAAGCTGAGAATATTTGTTTTTTACATAAATTACTTCATTTAAAAGATGCGATCTCAAGCTTTATGCCCGTGGGTTTGTTTGACTGAATTTTCGCGGAGTTATAGATCATTTTCGAATGCGTTTCAAATTGGAGTTTACTGACAGAGAGAGTGCAGAAATCGCATCATGTTAATTTTTCTTTATTTGGCAAAAAGCAAAACACTTTATTTTTATTGTGAGTATACAGAAAAAAAATTGAAACTGAACAGGATCGATTGATGTATTACACGAAAATGGAAGATCAAAATTAACAGAGCATTTAGTGTTTATTTTACATTGCTAAAAAAAAAAACGAGCAAAACGCGCGGGCGCGTTTTTGGTCCCCAGAGGGTTAATACATGCACGCCTGCAAACGAACGCTGTCACAAGACATGATGACGCTCTCTGGCTATTCGCCTATTACGACCCCTCTTCCCCTTTGTTTGAGCCGCGCAAACTGCGCCGTTCACAACGAATGTCAGAGCGGATGGTCACGAGCAAGGTTCAGCACACCGCATGCCTCACTCACTGGCGAAAGGAGGTGAGAGAGTGTTTTTAGTCCCGCCGAGGACGGACCAACCTCCAATTCTCACTCATTTCTCAGTCCCCTCTTAAGTTCAGGCGGCTGGAAATATTAATATTGCAGTAAACGAGCCTGTTATAATACATGCACGCCTGCAAACAAACGCCGACACAAAACATGATGACGGTCTCCTATATGCTCGCGCTAACTGAAAGCTTATGTGTTTTCCCCCTGTGGCTCAGTGGTGAAATCGTAGGCTTTCGCGCCAGAGACCCGTGTTCGAATCCTGGCTCTGGCGGCAGATAAAAATTATGCTGTTCGCTTCCCCGAGCTCGCGGCCAGCTTTCTTATACAGAAAGTGAACCCGCCTCTCGCACCCTCCCGCTCACATGATGGTGCTCGAGTATTTATGAGCATCTAAACATATGAGCCTTCAAGGCTACTGCAGAAGTGTATTTTGCAGCCAACGAGCCGGTAATACTACCCGCTCGCCTGCACGCAACCGCCGTTTCCACGGCGACCCAGAGAAATCTCAAAAAGAGTGTAATGCCTGGTTATCCGGCTCACGCAGTTGGCGTTTTAAGTGTAGAAAATGTGCCCACGTCTCAGTGTTCACCCCTACACACAAGCACGATAACCCCCGTGTCTCTCACCCTCACGGAGCCCACTCTCATAAAGCTGGCAAATGCCGCTCAAGTGTTAAATGTAGGAAATGTGCCCACGAACCTGTGCCCACACCTACTCACTGCCCGCTCTGTTACATGGCCAAGTTACCTCTTACCGGTCATGTTATGAATGTAAGTCCTGTGCCCGCTCATGAGCGCTCACACTTACTGACAAACACTTTACCCCCGGCGCTGCTCGCACATCCCGGTTTTCCCACAAAATGTTCCCCGTCCAAAGCAACCGGGACATCGTGTGTAAAACGACCAGCCATCGCTGTCAGCGAGCCGCCGTATCCAAGCACCGAGAACGCGCGCTCCGCGCTCATTCCTCTGATTCAGGTTCTCGAGCCCACAAAGTGCGGCAATCGAAACCCGGAGGCCATTCTGCCCTTAGCTGTACGCAGAAGCATGGGAAGCTATTCCAGGTGTGTCAGAATGGGTACTGAGCACAGTAAAACAGGGCTATTCGCTGCAGTTCGCTCGCGTCCCCCGCGCTTCAAGCACGGACCGAGACGACAGTGAATACGGAGGTAGCACACCTACTTCGCGCAGAAATAACGAAACTGCTGTGCAAAAGGGCCATAGAACCGGTACTTCCTTCTCTGAGCGAGTCAGGCTTTTACAGCCGTTACTTCCTCGTACCCAAAAGGGCGGAGCTCTAAGACCTATCTTAGATCTGAGATATTTGTACAAAGCTCTCATGAGAAGACCGTTCAAAATGCTCACAACCAGACAGATCCTCGCGCAAATTCGCCCTGGGGACTGGTTTATTTCCCTCGATCTGAAAGACGCTTACTTTCAGATTCAGATAATACCCCGTCACAGGCCATTCTTGAGATTCGCCTTCGACGGTCAGGTATATCAATACACCATCCTGCCATTCGGCCTGTCTTTGGCACCCCGTACATTCACAAAGTGCATGGACACGGCTCTCGCTCCCCTGAGAAGTCAAGGCATGCGGATTTTGAACTATTTGGACGATTGGCTGATTCTAGCACAGTCAGAAAAAGAACTTATTTCTCACAGAACAGTGCTTCTCAGCCACCTGGAAAGCCTGGGTCTCACGGTCAACTGGATCAAGAGCTCATTACTGCCCAGTCAGTCAGTCTCTTTTCTGGGTATAGAACTGGACTCTGTGGCAATGACGGCCCGGCTGTCGACATAGCGCACGCGCCGTGTTCAACGCCTGGACGCGTCTTTCTAGAAAGGCAGCGTCACCCCTCTAAAAACATTTCACAGGATGCTGGGTTGTATGGCATCAGCTGCAGCAGTGCTTCAGCTGGGTCTACTGCGTATGCGCCCGCTGCAACGCTGGTTGAACGCTTGAGTGCCTCACCGAGCCTGTGCATCCGGCGGCATGCGAATCAGAGTGACTCAGAGCTGCGTTTCAGCACTGAAACCCTGGTCAGCGGCCGACTGGTACCAGTGGGGAGTGACAATGGGAGCTGTCTCGTACCGAAAAGTTATTTCGACAGATGCCTCCAACTTAGGTTGGGGTGCTCTTTTCGAGGGCAGACCGATTTTTGGCCTGTGGTCAGACCAGGAGAAATGCCTTCATATAAACTGTCTGGAGATGAAAGCGGTCGAGAATGCGCTGAAGCGTTTCCTCCCACACATACGGGGCCACCTTGTTCTAGTCCGCACGGACAACATGTCCGTGGTGTCCTACGTGAACCACCAGGGCGGTGTCAGATCCAGGAATCTCTGCAAACTGACAGAACGCCTTCTCGTGTGGGCTCATCACTCATTGCGCTCGCTGAGAGCCGCGCATGTGCCGGGCCACAAGAATGTCGGCCCAGACAGACTGTCCAGGGACAACATCCCCCCGGGAGAATGGTCCCTGCACTCTCAGACAGTCCAGTCACTGTGGCGCCTTTTCGGCGAAGCGGGAAGTCGACCTTTTGCGTCAAAAGACAATGCTCATTGCCCGAGGTTCCTCTCGAAGAGCGAGGACGCGCTGGCCCAAACCTGGCCCAGCTGCCCGCTGTACGCTTTCCCTCCGATCTCGCTGTTACCACAGGTAATCAAGAGGATCAGGGAAACACGCCACTCAGCACTCCTCATAGCCCCGCGATGGGAGAACCAAACCTGGTTCCCAGAGCTGGTGAGGCTGTCGCACATAGCCCCGTGGCCCATCCCGGTGAGGAAAGATCTTCTCTCTCAAGCCGGTGGATCGGTTTGGCATCCCCATCCAGAGCGTTGGTCTCTGCATGCGTGGATAATCAACGGATACCCGTTGCCTTGCCAGAAGGGGTCGTGAACACGATCACACAGTCTAGAGCTCCTTCTACGAGAAGACTCTACGCGTCTAAATGGTCAGTGTTCTCCAAATGGTGCGCTAAAAAGAGCCTGGACCCACGCACGTGTGGGGTTTCGTGGGTGCTTTCCTTCCTTCAAGAGCTGTTGGACAAGGGCAGGCACCCTTCCACGCTCAAAGTGTCTTTACCTCTTTACACTTCCTCCTACAATGACGCAAAATGACGATTTTTGCGTCATTGTAGGAGGAAGTGTAAAGAGGTAAATACAGATTTATCTCGTCTCAGGGGAAAATGAGAAAATGTTGCACGACCATTCAATAGTATGATTGGGTTTCTAACATTGCAAAGCTTAGCCTAATGCAAATGGGTGGAGTGTTCCTTTAAGGGTTCAAAAACATTTTGCATGAAGTTAAACCAGAATGCATCAGATTTCAGTTTACTGTCAGATAGCCTATTTAATGAAAAAAAAAAAGCTTCTTTATTTGTATCTGCAATTCTTCTTGTTTCGCATGGCTTCTGCAAATGCAGAATAATCATTTACCAGTGGCAGGGTCAAACTGACATTTCTATCCCGTAAATGAGCATTCAGGTAGACATCATTACAGAGGACAACAACATAAGTTGTGTTTACATTTGTTTTCTAGCTGGTTGAGAGATGTCTGAAAGCTCCAGTGACACGGAGTCGTCCTGTGGATGGACAGTCATTAGTAATGAGGTGATTAATGTTTTATTGCTTGGATCGCTATTCGCTACCCATCAGGTTTACCTCTAATCTGAGTATAAATGCTTTTGGGGAGATCTCCTTGTATGACCTTTTACTAGGTAAATTAAACAAAGCCTGTCAAGAACACATACAGGCCATATTTTGCTCTAAAATATAAAGATAGAAATATTAAATTATTTTTTGCATAAGGAAAAAATAGCCTATTTTTAGGACCATTATCATTATTGTGGCATTATTTTAATTTCCACATTTTCTTATTGATGATACTCATTAGATGCTCTTTTGGTTTTTGGTTGATACATAGGCTATATAATTGGCATATATAACTTCATATAACTTAACAGTATTCATTTTTGACATTTCTTCATTTTTCAGTATGCATTAGGCTATTCAGTTTACAAGTTAATATATATATATATATATATATATATATATATATATATATATACACACACATACATTTTGTAAATGCAAATTATGTACATACAAATTACATTTTATGTGTAATTAATTAATTTAAATTACAAATTATATACAAAATAATACAAACATTGTGTTTTTCACTTATATCACTTATATCGCTGCTTCTGTCTTTTTTCCCCTCTTTTAGAAGCTAGTACAGCTGCTTTTTTATTTTGTTTACTAAGCAACAACTCTATTTTTAAAAGTTTGACGCTTTTAACGTTAAGCCATAGTGATAACCTTGGTGTGTGTGTGCGTGCGTGCGTGTGTGTGTGTGTTACAGGGTTCGGACATTGAGACGCTGGGGCCGGATAACGCTGGAGAGTGTGAGGATGGAGCAGTTAGCCGTGCTCCAGACATGCCTGACGGTGAGTTTGTCACCCTTTGTGTCATTCAAAATGAATAAACACAAAACTATTTATTAGGAATGGCCCAATCAAATTTTG
The DNA here is from genome assembly GCF_963993115.1 of Abramis brama. Classification (NCBI taxonomy): domain Eukaryota; kingdom Metazoa; phylum Chordata; class Actinopteri; order Cypriniformes; family Leuciscidae; genus Abramis; species Abramis brama. Next base: position 22,342,720 of record NC_139971.1, read on the forward strand.
GTGCCTTAGATTCGAGTCATTGAATATTGAGTATCTACCAATACAGAGTCCCTATCTGATACTTGCAGTTTCCTGGTGCTTGCCTTGGTGCAATTTTTAGTTATTAAAAATAATCCAATGTATACAGGGCCATGCAGAGAGTTTCTTAGGGGCAGGGGCTCAAATGTAAAAAATGCTTATCTATCAGTAATTATATTTATAGGCCTATGTATGTAAATTATAATAAGATTGTGTGTGGTCACAATTATGAATATGGGACTACTAATATAAACTTCTTGTATTTTATATGTACAATAAGCAGAATAATTGCAACAAAATAAAAAAAGTGGATTTTAAAGTTAGAAAGCATGACGTTTGTGGTGTCAGAATGCAAATCCAAAGAGAGACGCAACCCACAGCAACGCTTTATGGCAACAACGTCTCAGACAGTCAGACGGCAGATAAAAATATACAGTAAATAACTGACTTTCGAGTGATTCGTTACAAACATGCGCTTCAAATATGCTAAACACGGAAGCTTGAATGTGTGTGTGTGAAGCTCTAGAACAGATGGCACTTGCACATCAGGCACGCACATTTGAGCTTTTTCTTTTCCTCTTAACCCCTTAAACCCGAAGTGTCCCACCGGTGGGACACCCCCCCCGCGAAAAAAATTCATAATCAAATTACTAAGCAACCACTGAATGGAACAACACAAAATAGGTATCATTGTAAAGCTTAGAATCTCAGCTTTTTAACTCCTAACGAGTGCTGAGTTATTCCTCTAAAACCGAGTGTACCCCCCCATAGGCGCCACCTAGCTGCAAAATTAATAATCATAATATTTTTCAAAAATATTACCTGGATCAACTTAAAATAGATGTCATTTGAAAGCTTAGAGTCTGAAATTTACAATGAATGTAGCCAATTTGATAAACTCCTATGTAGTGCTGAGTTATTTGCTGATAAATAGAAAAAAATATATTTTCATAATTTATAAACTACTTTTTTTGTACTACATACTGCAATATGTCAAATGCATCATACAGCTCAGATAGTCCTGTGTCATATGTCATTTGAAAGGTCTCAATGAGTAGAATACAACAAGCATAATTGTCATAATTGTAGCTTAGACTTGGCCTTTTTACTCGTATCTTCATGAAACATACATCGATCATGCAAAATGACATGTCGTTATTTACAGCAGGAGCTCACGATTAAAAAGAGCCCAAACTCAATATATTCCATCAATAAGATCTAAAGATATTTCCTCATGGCTTTCTAACACAAAAAATACCTCAGATGCGCCTATCCTAGTATATACTCATGAAGCACTCGCGTTTGGTTTTCACTTATAACTTCACGAAGCATGCACAGATCGTAGAAAAATGTACATCATTATTTTCAGCGGACTCGCACAATTAAAAAGAGCCCAAACTCAGCGAAATCCATGACTCAGATCTAAAGATATTCTTTGTGGAGTTGTAACACACTAACCCCCAAATGCGCACATAGAAGACACATTACTTTTATCAGCAGTTTCTCGGCAGGACAATGTCCAAATGTAATGTAATTTCTATTTTCAAAAAAATTGAAAAGTTTTCTATCAAACAATACCTACCTTTTGACTCTCCTTGCTACAGTTTTGGAGTTATGAGTCTTTAGTTTTGTGTATGTCACTCAGACAAAACAACTCTAAAAATGCCCTCAGTGCTTAAGGGGTTAATGGGGATTGGCAAACCCACTTGAAGTGCATACCACCACCTACTGCAAGACACCTGCATGACAGCGGAAGTAAAATAAAAGATCGGGCTTGAGATAGCCTATACTGATCAGTTAAAAGCAAATCTTATGATCAGCTTGTGACATCACTACTCCATTGGCATCTTTCTGTCTCGATAGACAATGGAATCTGCGCCTTGGGATCTCTAGACATTTGTTGAGTTACAGCGCCTGTAGAGCCCAATTTTTGTAAGACATGTTCTGTTGCTATTACTGCAAGTGAAGATCATGCCTGTCTCTGTAGATGTTAGGTTTTCAGACGAGCGGGGTGAGGAGAGTTTGGGAGAGACTTCTTTAGACCTCACACTGAGAGAGGAGACGACAACGGAGGCGGCACCTGCCCAAAAGGTGAGATTAAATCCAAAAATTACCTCTTGGCATGTGTTATTGTTCTGGACAAAGTAAGCCAGCTTAAAGAAGGGGCATTTATGTTTTCTTGCAGGCCGGAGATGATGTGGGTGGGGAAGAACATGTGATTCTTTGCTCCTCCAGTGAGAACTCTGACATCCTAACCCTGCCAGACTCTTGTGAGGCGGAGATTGATGCATGGAAGGAGCCTGTTGCCAAGGAGGCAAAGGAAGCAGGAAGTGATGAGTTCTATCTCGGAAGCTCATCGAGCAGCCAGTATACTTTTAGAGAGTCAGAGACAAGTGAGTGGAAAATGTTGCCTTCAATTCATGTTGGAATACTTGTTTACATGCATATCAATGCCACTGCAATGCCGTAATTAGCAGTGGAATTATCTTTATAACTGACTTTACGAATTAAAGAGATGGTTCGGAGAAATTTCAACCTAGGGTCCTTTGCACCATGACCTCGAGCCAAACACCCCCCCCAGAAGCTAATAAGGATGTAGTGTAGGGATGTGCCGGTAAACTTGACAACCGCACCACCGCGGTTGCTGAGTAGCCACCGCCGGTAGTTGATCCATTACCACCGCGGTTGTAAAAAACTGCCACGGTCACAGCCCTAATGTAGTGTAACGACGCCCTGTTCCAGGAATGCACTAATATTTTGTTGGTAGTACCAGTTTGCAACAGTTATTAGTTAACACTAAGTTGTCAAAAAGTCGTTTCACTACATCCTTATGCATCGGAAGTGACCTCGACGTCCGGGTTAGCGGTAGCATAAGCCATCAGGCAAGTGTTATTTAAATAAACTCCTGATGTACTCACAAACTTTCCAGGGGTGTTTGGCTCGAGATCATGGTGCAAACGACCCTAGGTTGAAATTACACCGAACCATTCCTTAAATGATTCAATGGCAAATACATTTTTTAACCACCTAGTGGCGTAACAATGTAATCGATAAAATTGTTATTTGAAGTGGCAAGATACTTTCAAAAGGGGATTTGCTCTATTTTGATCGCTACTATAGACATCAGTGTTTATATATGAACTATAAACTTTTATCTCAGTACTTTTGTGATAATACTTATTTGAAACAGGTTTTGTTCAAATTTTTGTCAAAAGTTTAATAGACAGGCAAATCGTTGTCATTTAGGAATGAAATCACATGGGTGTTTACATTTATGCATTTGGCAGACGCTTTTATCCAAAGCGACTTACATTGCATTTCAATGTGTTTGAATCGAGATCGCAATCTTTTAAAGATTAATTGTGCAGCTCTAACTGTAAGTTTGAGTAGATTTTTTCCCGTTTTAATATGCCTATGGTCATTGAGCTTTTTATGTGGATGACAAGGCTTAATCTAGGCTTAATCTAGGTATAATCTGCGATCTCTGACCCAGTTCGTTTGCTGACTTCCATGGCTATGATACTCTGTGCAATCCGGGGTGTTGAAATACTAGTAAATTGGCAGTGGGTAGGATAACACAGACCTAACAAATCACAAACACATAGCCTACAAAAACAGACATTCCAACACGGAACGCACATTTCAAAGTAGAATAACTGGCTGTAGCATTGTTTTTCTTAGAAACAAGTAGGTGAACAGCATTTTTTCCTAAATATCTACTAACATATTATGGTAGATTTATGCTTTAGTTCAGTCAAAAAAATTACGTACAGCACCTTTAAGAGATGAGAGTATATCATGAATTGACTACTCTTTATTTATTGGCAAGCAACATGTGCAACATATTTCATTCCTTCTCTTAGAGATGATTAGGAACAGCTTAGAGCTTAACAAATATAGCTTTCCTGTGAAATAAATAGGCTAATAAAAAAGTCGGGAACACTGGTTGGTTAACTAAACTAGTTAACATAAACTAGTAATGAACTGCACTTCTACAACATTTATTAATCTTTGTTGGGATTAATTACAGCTTTGTTTGTAAATTTCAACATTTACTAATACATTATTAAAATCAAAAGTTGTATTTGTTAACATTAGTTAATGCACTGTGAACTAACATGAACAAACAATGAACAACTGCATTTTTATTAACTAAGGTTAACAAATACAGTAATTAATGTATTGCACATTGTTAGTTAATGTTAGTTAATATGTTAACTAATGTTAACAAATGAAACATTGTAAAGTGTTACCAAAAAGGGTAAAATCAGAAATTACATTTTGAAATGCATAAATGTAAATGTTACAATTTTTGCATAAATACATTTCTACATATAATTCTTAATAATAAAAGTAATGTAATACTTAATTTCTTAATTATTAATAATATAATTCTTAATAATTCCTAATTTTAATGAAAATAACGTCATAATGCAACATTTCGTAATGATCCTAAAACAGGCTCTTTTTATATACTGTATATACTATATATAAATATTTTCTGGTTAAATATGACCCACACTTTTTTTTAAACTGTTTTCATGTCATTCGCCCTTGTTGAAATGTTCCTCTCTCTCCTGAGTGGCAGCAGACTGGCATTGGAGTGGATGGGGATTTTCCAGGACACTGTGGGAATATGGCAGCCAGCTTCACAGCTCTCTCTCTCTCTCAGGTGCTCTGCCATGGGAGTGTGAGCATGTTGTGATCAGCATGCTGATAAAGCTCTGAGGACAGCGAGTGTGTTTGTGAGTGAGTTAAGTGATGTGGCAAAAATAGGTTCAGCCACATTAACTTGGCTGATGAAACGCCCAGCCAATAGCTGCGAGAAGAGATAACACGTGTAAAGTGTGTGGAAAAAGCCACAGTAATGTGTTTGTTTGACCCACATTGCTGTCTGCTGTCATATGTCCCAATTCCATGTCTTGAGTTGACTAAACTGTGAGCTAATTATTTGTCAGAATTTGTCAACTCAAGTCATCTTTATTTATATAACGCTTTATACAATACAGATTGTTTCAAAGCAGCTTTACAGTGATGACAGGAATATGCATTTCGGCTGTTGTTCAGCTGAATCACTTCAGCGTTGATTCAGTTACGTTGTAAAGATCATCAATTAATAAATAGATTTTGCAAAGAATGTGTTTTGGGCTGTGTGTTGGTCGTGTCTAGGTGCAGGTCCACCATCTGATTTACATATGGACCTCGGGATAAGGATAAGACAGACAGACTGATTTTAGCGTCGATACCATTCCTCTTACGATGTAACAAGTACACCGGGTGTTATAGGAAGTGTTTATCAACTGGCCAGAATTTTGAGATCGCAATAGACGTGAAGGACTATAATGCATTAAGAGCTCACTCAAGTACTGAGGAGCTAAACTGTTTAGTGCTTTGTGAGTAATTAACAAAATTTTTAAATCTATGCAATGTGTAATAGGGAGCCAATGCAGTGTTGAAAGAACTGGCCTAATATGGTCATACTTCCTGGTTCTGGTAAGAACTCTAGCTGCTGTATGTTTATTAAGTGCAGGGCAACCACCCATAATAGCATTACAATAATCTAGCCTTGAGGTCATGAATACATGAACTAACTTTTCTGCATGTGTCATTGGGAGCATGTGTCATAATTTAGATATATTTTTAAGATGGTAAAAAATGCAGTTTTACAGATGCTAGAAATGTGGCTTTCAAATGAAAGATTGGTATCAAAGAGCAACTGAAGACGAAGACTTGACAGAGCAGCCATCAAGTGTTAGAGAGTATTCTAGGTTATTTGTGCTCCAGACCTGAATGAGTCCTCAAATTGTGTTGTTGTGGAGAGATGTTGTTAATATTCATTAGTATTTATATAATCTTGGTTCCTTTAGGTGTGTTTCCAGTATGCTTAAATCATTTCTTTCTTCTGTATGAATTATTTCTCTAAATATTGATGCAATAGCTGTTTAAGCATAACGACAAATACAAATGGAGACATTCACAACAGCTTTAGGCCAGCAGCTGTATTTTTGGAGCATAAGTCATGTGCTGGTTTAGTCGATAAAATAAAATAAAAAAGAAATGTTGCACTATTTAAAGTCCATTCCCCTTAATCTTGAAAGATCTAAAAGGGTCAGTAAGGCATCTATCGAGCGGCCTAATCCAAATCAAAGTCTTCTGAAGGATACAATGGCTTTATATGATGAGCAGATTTACAACGTGCATACTGTAGTAAACGCAGACATTCAAATGCGTGCGCGACACGTGAGAACAACATGAGAGTGAGTAAATGGAGAACGGTATTAAAATTTTTCGATGAACTAACCCTTTAAAGTTTGAGAATAGTCATTTTGACACGCTTTGCGATTAGAACTGTGATTGATTGCACTGATCATCTGAAGCGCATACGCCCTGGGGCCAGTTGCATAAACATAGCCATTATGTTAAGACGGTGTCTTAAGAACTTGTATGACCAACTAGCTGTTAGTTAGGGGTAAAGTGAAAGCACAAACATAATTTAAATCACCATATCACATTTAGTTTTAGTAGTATTATTACCATATTGTTCAGAATATAAGACGACCCCAAGAAAAAGGCTTTTTGGGGACCAGATCTTGTCTTTTATATAGAAAATGATTTTATTTTTCATATTTTAATTTTTATATTGAAAGTATGGTAAATCCTGGTTAAATATACCAATTATATCACTTTTAAAAAGAAACATACCATAAAAATAACCTGTAGTTCTCATTTCTAGTAGATTTCACAATGACTGATTTCTCACCTTTTTTATGTACAGTGACATATGTTGGCATGTCGGAAACAAAGGTGTTTGATCCGAATTACCTATCTGATCCAGGGGATATGAATGTTTTTTTCCTTGGGCTGATCACATAGCACTGAAAAGACATCAGTTTCTCCCTGAAGTTGGAGGGCAAGCGCTGGGCAAGACTCGTAATGCTAATCCATTACACCGCATCCTTCTTACGCCGCATCAAAGCGGCGTCTTCAAAGAAATTGACAGGCAAGTGTGTCAGTATGCAGCCGAAATAAGAAATGAGGGGCCTCGCTGGTGGGTATGTTCAGCCTGTGCCTTCAGTTGGATGACAGCTCTGGTTATGGGCAGCCCCTCATTTCTTTTTTAGGCTATGTACTGACACACTTGCCTGTCAATTTCTTTGAAGCGAGTTTTTAGGACCGCAGTAAGCTTTTCTTTAGCTGTTAGCATTTTTATGACTGTCTTTTTGGGCTCGCCATCTTCTAACTATACATTTTATAACATATTTCTTGGCTGCTTAATGAGAGTTGTTTGATGTATCCCCTGTTGTTTATCAGTCCTGGGGGACATACTCATTTTATTTGGCGCTCCCTATTGTTGCGAGTGTATTATTGACGTAAAAATCTATACCCTGAATATAAGACGACACCATTTTTTCAGATGTATTTCCAAGAGAAAAAAAACACCATCTTGAATTCGGAACTGTATGGTATTCAAAGTGTTTTAGATGGTTTATTCTTATAATTTTAGTGCAATTATTGTGTGAATGCCTGCATTGAAAGCGCGAGAGAACTGCATGAGAAAAATAAATTAAGTTTACGGAGTTTCAGTGGCAGTACTACATTAAACCAGTATATATAACGTTGAATATAATGGGCCCTATCTGACACCTGGCGCAATGCAAGTGTTTTTTGCTAGTTTCAGCCCGATGCAGTTATCATTTTCACGTCCTGCGCCATGTTGTTTAAATAGCAAATGCATTTGCGCGCATTTGTGTGCCCATGGGCGTGCTGGTCTGAAAATGAGGTGTGTTCTGGCGCATTGTTGGCGCGTTGCTATTTTGAGGCAACAGAAATAGACTGCGCCATTGACCAACTGAAACCTGGTCTAAAGTCAATGGCGCAATATTTAATTTTTTTTGTTATTTAATGAGCGCATTAGTAATGTGCGCCTATAGGCGGGTCCACAACATGCGTACACTCTGCTTATTACACACACTGGGATGCACATCAGCACACAAACATGCCAAATATTAAAATTAAAAGGATTACAATGTAAAAGATTATTATTGTGTACATAAAGATATAGTGGAATCCGGCTTGTCCCGTAGATGGTCTGCTTGCGCACGTGTGTTACCTTGCACACGAGCAGTTCCGTTTGCGCTCTGGAGATCTCTGGAGATCCGTTTGCGCTTCGGTCTTTCCACTATCAAATTCCGTCATGTAAATAGCGAATCTGCCATGGCGCGAGCGCAACTGGCATTTAAAGGGAATGGGAGATGAGACTCTGATTGGTTTAACGCATGTAAATCCCAAAACACACCCATTACTTAGAATAAGGACAGCCCCTTTAGACCATGTGCCTGGCGCGCCAACCATTTTTCCCGTCGTTAAACTAGCAAAAGTGGATTCGGACACGCGCTTAGATCGTTAAAATAGGGCCCAATGTATAATAATGCAATGGGGGAATATTGGTTGGCCCTGATAATGCCAAATATCTGATTTTACCAGTAAAAAAGGGCATTATTTATATGTAATTACTAATTAGTGACAGAGAGTGCAAGCATGTGTCTAACATCATTCTGGATTTTTAGCTTCAGAATCATAAATATTTTTGGGGACCAGGACTCACTCCCCACTGGGGACCAGGACCAAGTTCAAGTCTATTTAAGTCCACAAAAATACCAAGTCCATACCTAATTTAGCATTTTAATCAACAGTACATTAGACGTAATCATTTATTTTTTTTATTCATTCCATTATGCCACACCACTCAATGGTAATTATAATTGGCTTCATTTAAGAACAATAGATATTAATTCCTCTGGGTTGTGTGTGTTTTTATCTGTGCACAGTTTTCCCAGTGGATCAGCCTGTGCAGCAAGACGGCGGTACCAGCAGCAGTGAGGATGAGGAGGATGAGATGAAGGCCAGCCCTGTGGTGAGGAGACGCAGAGTGAGGAGGAGCACCACCGGCTCAGAGCCTGGAGATTTGCAGGAGCCCCACAGGAGACAGGAGGAGGTACTGATCACAACAACAACAACAGCTTGTTACTCCATAATACTGTATAATACTTTATACTATAAATTATACTAGTTTTACTTTTTATATTTTATATACAACAAATATTTTTTAGTTAGCTGGAAATGTAGTTGGAAATTATACATCTATATTTATCATTTTTGAAATATGGTCAGAAACATTTCTTCGTGAGCTGAAACCATAAACTACATGACGGATATACATTTATAAACATGCTTCTGCTGGAAAACGATAAAGCAAAACGTCTCTGGTAACAAGTGTAACCTTGGTTCTCTGAGAATGGGAACGAGTCTCTGCGTCCTAGGAAGCTAATGGGGAATGCCTCAGCATGACCGGTGTCTAAATGCGACAGTTGTATTGGTCGGCGACTAGGGTTGGGTACCGAAACCCCCTATATGACCAGAATGTATGCATTTCTGCGCTATTGAATGATTCTGTGTGCGCGCAATCTGCACGTGATGAGAGAACTCCTGTCTGTATGTGTGTGCCTTACAATGCAGCAGCGCAGAAGGGCGTTTAACTTACGTGTACAATAAGCTATTTAAAACGTGCATTGTAAGCATGATAAATTTTGAGCTTCCAGATGATATAATCAAACATTTCTTGTGGAGCGTTCTCTGAGTATGCATTTATTTGTCATTTTAACTGTTTGGAGTTGCGAGAGAAGCCAGGTTATCCCGGTATAGTTTTCTGTTGATATGAAAAATCGGGTAGATTGAGCAAAATAGCGTCTGTATGATGTATATTAAGATGTTATGCTGAACCATATGCCTTTGTCCACTGACGTTCTGAGTTGTTCAAAGCGTTTCTGATGATTGTTAGAAGGCAGCTGTCTGACTCTAAGATGGTGAATAAAGCAAGAGTGTAGAGTTTCATTTAAGCTATTTTAAGGCATGAAGACATTTTTTTTCACAGAAAAAAAAAAACTTTTTAATGTCATTTTGGTGATCAAAGATGAGTTTCAAGGGATACAATTATTGACTACAGGGGGAATTTAAAGCATCATGCATTAAATAATTAAAGGGATGTTTTGGAGTAATTTCAACCTAGGGTCCTTTGCACCATGACCTCGAGCCAAACACCCCCTCAGAAGCTTTTTTTCCCTTGGTCGAACATTATTAAAGTTAAAGATATCAGCCGAATGGTTTAGTGCAGGCGCTAATGGATCCAAGGTAATGCCCGGAATGGTATAAAACTTCTACAGTAGTACAAATAGGTTCTGTACTCATAAAACGAGGCATTGGAAAGTTTGTAAGTACATCAGAAGTTTATTTAAATAACACTTGCCTGATGGCTTATGCTACCGCTAACCCAGATGTCGAGGTCACTTCCGTGATTTGAGAAAAGCCCGTAAACGTCCTGGCAGAAAGCGATGCATAAGGATGTAGTGTAACGATGCCCAGTTCCAGGAATGCACTAATATTTTGTTGGTAGTACCAGTTTGCAACAATTATTAGTTAACACTAAGTTGTCAACACTTCGGAAAAAATAATAAAAAATGCATCGCTTTCTGACAGAACTTTTACGGGCTTTTCCCAAATCACGGAGGTGACCTTGACGTCCGGGTTAGCGGTAGAATAGGTAAGAATATTTAAAACTTATGTGTGAAAATGCTTGAGCTGTCGATTGAAATATTTGCCCTATGGTGCTCCAAAACGGACTTAAGAAGCATCATCACTGCACATGATCGCTAGTTAAATTATACTGCATTTACGTGATGCCAGAAAATGCATAATTCTAGGATGCAGTGCGAGTTCACATTCGAAAGAGAACACTATTGATGTGTTTGAAACCAACCTATTCTAACTATGGGTGTAACGTTTCAAATTACTCATGGTTCGGTTTGTATCATGGTTTTAGGCTCATGGTTGTGTTATGGTGTGGTATGTGCTATGTTTAAGGGAAAAAAGTACAAATTCAAAGAGAAAATTCTTATTTATTGGTAACAAACACCTAACACTTTGGTCACAACAGGCATCCTTAAACAAATTAAAACACAAGCAGTTTTTCACCCCTTCAAAAAAATCTAATTTTAACTTAAGAGTACTTGCATTATTATGCTAAATGTATCAACATACAGTGCATTTCAAAATCAACATAATATTTGGAAGCTCAGAACACTGGGTCACTCTTTTATATTCTAGGCCACTATCTTCATGTTTCTGTGCAAGAAGATCAGTGTGGTTTTTTTTTACATTTTCTGTTGCAAGTCAAGATCTGCTGGCAGTAACAATGTCTCCACTCCACTTATCACTGATGTCACACAGAGGCACACAGGTATTGTTTTGCAAGTTTAGCAACATGATGATACTTGTTCTCATGCATGTGGATCTGCATCTGTTTCGATGCAATCTTATGCCTTGTATGTTGAGCTGCCCCCTAATTGTCGACTAAATGTTAGTCGATGAGAAGAGGCTTAAGCCGGGTGCACACTATACGATTTATAATAGTCCTTTACGATTGTAGCTTGTCAGACCCTACAAACATGATTCTCGCTTTAAGCCATGTCACACTGTAAGATCTCAGTTGTCAATACTGTCAAACTGTATGACAGAAAACTCACCTGGAGTTTTAGATCATCAATCAATGACACATTCAGTGACAGTGAGCTGCATTACACAAGGGATTGAATGGGTGGCTACAAAGAAATCTCTAACGTCAAAGGTAAAATTTTATCGCAGCGGTCATTAATCGGCTGTTGGTGAACATGTCAAACTAACGTTTAAAAACTTCCGATTTTAGCCTAGGATCAGAGGAATCTTTTAGGATTTGCAAAATTTGTCTCAGACGGACAAAATCGCACAGTGTGTACTAGGCCTGGCTGTTGCGATAGTTGGTGTTACCCCGGTTACATCACTTGCCAATAGAATGCATTTTACACAAAATAAAAAATGTTTAATTGTTATTCTTAACAACTTATAACTTATACTCAACAACTTAACTACTACTTTTTTTTTCCAGGAGATATTTTATAATATTATATTATATTATATTATATTATATTATATTATATTATATTATATTATATTATATTATATTATATTACACTCACCTAAAGGATTATTAGGAACACCATACTAATACTGTGTTTGACCCCCTTTCGCCTACAGAACTGCCTTAATTCTACGTGGCATTGATTCAACAACGTGCTGAAAGCATTCTTTAGAAATGTTGGCCCATATTGATAGGATAGCATGTTGCAGTTGATGGAGATTTGTGGGATGCACATCCAGGGCACGAAGCTCCCGTTCCACCACATCCCAAAGATGCTCTATTGGGTTGAGATCTGGTGACTGTGGGGGCCATTTTAGTACAGTGAACTCATTGTCATGTTCAAGAAACCAATTTGAAATGATTCGAGCTTTGTGACATGGTGCATTATCCTGCTGGAAGTAGCCATCAGAGGATGGGTACATGGTGGTCATAAAGGGATGGACATGGTCAGAAACAATGCTCAGGTAGGCCGTGGCATTTAAACGATGCCCAATTGGCACTAAGGGGCCTAAAGTGTGCCAAGAAAACATCCCCCACACCATTACACCACCACCACCAGCCTGCACAGTGGTATAGCTATCTTAATCTAACCGTGCATATTCACAGTTTCTGGATATATGTACGTGCACGGATGTGTTAGGCTGTAATGCTGCCCTGTTTCCTTCAGTGCAGCTAGCCATCCTGATCTAACTGTGCATCTCAGCTAACAAGGCATGATGGATCCATGTTCTCATTCTGTTTACGCCAAATTCTGACTCTACCATCTGAATGTCTCAACAGAAATCGAGACTCATCAGACCAGGCAACATTTTTCCAGTCTTCAACTGTCCAATTTTGGTGAGCTCGTGCAAATTGTAGCCTCTTTTTCCTATTTGTAGTGGAGATGAGTGGTACCCGGTGGGGTCTTCTGCTGTTGTAGCCCATCCGCCTCAAGGTTGTGCGTGTTGTGGCTTCACAAAAGCTTTGCTGCATACCTCGGTTGTAACGAGTGGTTATTTCAGTCAAAGTTGCTCTTCTATCAGCTTGAATCAGTCGGCCCATTCTCCTCTGACCTCTAGCATCAACAAGGCATTTTCGCCCACAGGACTGCCGCATACTGGATGTTTTTCCCTTTTCACACCATTCTTTGTAAACCCTAGAAATGGTTGTGCGTGAAAATCCCAGTAACTGAGCAGATTGTGAAATACTCAGACCGGCCTGTCTGGCACCAACAACCATGCCACGCTCAAAATTGCTTAAATCACCTTTCTTTCCCATTCTGACATTCAGTTTGGAGTTCAGGAGATTGTCTTAACCAGGACCACACCCCTAAATGCATTGAAGCAACTGCCATGTGATTGGTTGATTAGATAATTGCATTAATGAGAAATTGAACAGGTGTCCCTAATAATCCTTTAGGTGAGTGTATATTATATTATATTATATTATATTATATTATATTATATTATATTATATTATATTATATTATATTATATACATTCTTCTTAACATTTTTTGTCCATCAGGGCAGAGTAGATGCTCCAGAAATTGGGGTTTCATGTATTAGTTTGTGAACAGGTATTATCTAGCACCTCCTGCTTGACTTTCAGGGCATGAGCTGCTGTCATGCTTCTATGGAAAAATGTTACAACTTTTCTAATCTTACTCAGCAGATGGCTTATCTGTTTAAGTGCTACTGCCTTCTTGGCTGCAAGGTTAAGAATGTATCAAAAACATACAATTTTTGTCCCTAGTCCAGCTGCTTCTTTGATGGCATTCGCCATGTCCTGTGCATTATCTGTGGTGACTGAAATGGTGATGTTAGGTCTCCAACTTCCACTCTGTCACTGCACTCATCAGTGCATCAACCAAATGACAACTTGAGTGGCTTTCAAAAAGGGGGCATGTTTGTAACACAGAGCTTTCCATTTTCCAATCCAAAATGTAATGTACTATCACTGTCAAGTAGCATTCAGTTGCCCTGGAGGTCCAACTATCAGTTGTCAGAGCTACGTATTGAGTGTTTGCCAATTCTTTCTCAATTTTGCCCTGTGTTTCATCATACAGTTCAGGAATAAACTTGCTGCTGAAGTGGGCATGCAAAGGGATTTCGTAACGCAGCTCAAGCGTCTTAATCATATGCTGAAATCCCACATCGTCAATAACAAAGGGCTGCATGTCTTTGGAAACAAAACCCCCCAGTGCTTTCGTTGTTGTTTTGTTATTATTAGCACTGAATGCCTGTTTAAACACCAAAGGAAATGTGTGCTGTTTCGGTCTCACCTACGCTCGCGCGCTATCAACACCCGGGTGATGATAGCAGAAATTACTGGTCATATTAGATATATTGCCTTGAGCATACAGCACTTGCATTGAACAAAGTTTATAAACAGTGACTGTTTTGTCCACGTTTTTTTGACCATCGCTGCTGTAACGTATTAGATAGCAGATTTATATAGCAGGCGATGGATCTAGTAGCTTGTCTCTTTGTGAGGAACTGTGATGTCAGCAGCAGATTTACATACTAACAATTGATTGGACAGATACTCTCACATGAAACACATGCGGACCATATCCATGGGAACCATACATTAGCTGAACTCTGTTTTATGCGTTGTTGTTTTTTCACCAAACCATATAATAGATGTGTTGACAGATTAAGACTAACTGCATTGCAAATGCGTGCCGAACCGTGGGAGAATTGCACTGTTGGATTTTTGTACCGAGAACCGTTACACCCATAATTCTAACTGATGAAACCTTTACTTCCTTTAATCGTTGTTGCATTTTTCACAAAACCGTATTTATGTTAGCCAGCTATCTCAACAACAACAAAACATTGTGCATGCCATGTTCTAAAATTATGCATGTTTGATTCTACATCAGGTTGTTGAGGACATACAAGCCCATCCGGATGCCCGCGCTGCTCCGCCAAATCAAGGTCATGTCAGCAGCACTCTGAACAAATGCATCCTGTTAGCGTTGCTCATCGCCATCAGCATGGGCTTCGGGCACTTCTATGGTGAGCAGGGACCTGATGTCTGTCTTATTAACATAGTCTTCTTATTAAATGATTTAAAGTGGAACTTTTAGGATGAGGATCCTTACAAAACTTACTGTGTAAGTAAGTAAAGCTTCCTTTATATAGAACCATTTAAAAAGGTTTAACAAAGAGACATGCTGTATATGTTCATAATTGTTGAAAGTTTGGCAGTACGGTGAAGATATCAGATGGTAATACCTTGTATGAAACGGCTACCAATTTATTGATAAACCATGATAAAATTCTAGACGGGATGGTATTACCATTTTATATTTTGATTATCATTAATACCTTATTTGAATTGAAAGACTGTTGGTGGTAAATACTGTCCAGCTTAAGTAAAGTTAGCAGCAGTCTCGCACATGTGCAGCATGCATCGTAGGTTTTGCTTTGTGTGAAAACATGGTGGAATGCAGTGAGTTTTTACAGCAGGGATGGGCAAACACACACCTGAGCCAGCTAATCAATGTCTCCAGGATTATTAGAAGCAGAGATGGTTTTGTTATTGGGAGATACAAGGGTCCGTGGCTCTACCATTTGAGAAAGCATAATGGCCAACTTGGATCACTTGTACCTTGATAACCAATCACATTACAGCCTTGACGTCATTGAATTTCGTTCAGAGTTGTGCAACAGTCAATCACCATTTGCGGATACCATAGAAATGAATGAAGTGAGAATAGTAGTGCTGTAAACTAAATCCTACCTGTCGCGCAATTATCCATGACTTCTCTTATAAAACAGCATTATAAAATTCGAAACAATTCGGATAATGAAGTATCTAGTACGGTGACCGGGACATGTTTGGTTTACTTAGGCCTTGTCCACACGGACACGGGTATTTTTATAACCGTGACTTTTTTTACGCGGTTCGGCCATTCGTCCACACGGAAACGCAGTATCAGGTCACTGAAACCGAACATTTTTGAAAACCCCTGCCAGGGTGAGGATTTTCAGAAACGCCGGTTGCAGTGTTGTCGTGTAGACAGTAAAACTGGGGTTTTTGCTTCTGATTCAGGCTTCTGATTGGCCAACGTGGCTTTACGATTAGGGTTATATCGCCGCCTGCTGGTGTGACATGCTCTTGACAGCGCTTGATAGCGTGTTTTTGCGTTTTCATGTAGGCGGAGATTTCTTTTAAACCGAGCATGTGTGGACGGGATTTTTTTTTTAAACGCAGGAGGAAAAACTCCGGTTATAAAAATACCTGTGTCCGTGTGGCTAGTACTAGGCCTTAGTTTAGTCATGAGGACTACATATCAGCTCGTGGGAAAGTGATAATAAGTTATGGCCACAAGATAATTTTGTTGAGGTAATGACATCTTGGCCTATTTCTAATGGCCACGAGTGAAATGCGTAAACAATCCTGCGTGATCAACTGCTCTGGATATGCCTATAATAATATTTATTTTTAATTAAGAATGACAAAATAAGGGCTAAATTAAGAAATTATTATAGTAACCTATATTATAGCTTATCATATTATCATATGATGTTGCCTATAGACAGCATTCGAAAGAAGTTTGTTTTTATTAATAAATGATAAAAGAAAAGAGAAAAAGGCCCAGCAGAGGTTGTACTTCCTTTGCCAGCTGAGGAAATTCAACCTGCCATAGGAGCTGCTGAAACAGTTCTACTCCGTCGTCATTGAGTATCCTGTGATGGTGCCCTATCATACACCCTGCGCAATGCAAAGTTTTTTTTTGCTACTTTCAGCCCGACGCAGTTATCATTTTCACATCCTACGCCATGTTGTTTAAATAGCAAATGCATTTGCACCCATTTGTACGCCAATGGGCGTGCTGGTCTGAAAACGAGGTGTGTTCAGGCACATTGCTATTTTGAGGCAACTGAAATAGACCACGCAATTAATTTATTTTTTTGTTATTTAAAGAGCGCAGTAGTAATACGCGCCTATAGGTGGGTCCCGTGGATCCGTTTCCTTGCTAGAGAAGCGTTCAGTTTTTCCGCTTGCAAATTCCGCCATGTAAAAAGCGAATTCGCTATGGCGCGAGCACAACTGGCTTTTAAAGGGAATGTGAGATGAGACTGCCATTACTCATTAAGAGAATAGGGACAACCATTTTAGACCATGCGCCAGGCACGCCATTTTTCCCGTCATTAAATTAGCAAAAGTGTGCTTGCGCCGTGAGCTTTAGACCATGCGCTTAGATCATTAAAATAGGGCCCTTTATGTATATACATTACATTAACAGATACACAAAATACATACATAAAAATGTAAATATAGATATCAAACCGTTAAAGTTGTTCAAAGCACTCATTATTACCAATTTCGTAACAGTTGAAACAGAATATGTATTGATTTTCAGTAATTTTTGTAAATTATTCCAGTCTGTAGGGGCAGCAAAATTAAAATCAGAACAACCATAATAGCTTTTTCTTCTAGGAACATTGCGAATAATACTTTTAAGGTTTCTAGTGTGAAACATTACAAGGTTGGTTTAGATAAATATTTTGAAGATGAACTGGTGTTAGTCCTAACAGTGTTCTATAAATCAACATATAGCAATGAAGTTTGCAAGAGATTTGTATTATACAGATTATATCATACAAAACAGCATGTCCAGATTGTAATTTTTCCTACTGAACCTGAACCCTGGTTGTGGGGAAAAAGGTTGTGACCAGTTAAATGTTGCTGATATACGTTCACTATAGACAGTATTAATATCAGAATGTGTGTGTGTGTTCCAGGCACGATGCAGGTTCAGGAGAGGCAGAGGTTTGTGGAAAAGAGCCGCGTGAATGAGCTGGAAGTGCCGTCCAAGAGAGAACTGGCCATTGTAAGTAAGTCCTGTCTGTCACAGTCCGCTCACTGAACCTGAGAAAGACTGCAGATTTAAAAGCTGTTACTTAGATTCAAAGACTTGTTTTATCCTAGAGATTATGGAAGTAAAATAATGACAAATGTCTTTGAAAGAAAACATGTTGAATTGCACTAATTAAAAAAAATGCATTGCTTTAACAGTGCTTGCAATTCAATGCAATGTATTTTCAGGGCTTGCATTTTTGGGGGCTGAAATTCAACATGGTTTCATCAGCTTCATTTCCAAAATATTCAGTCTGTTTAAAAACAACACTCTGAATATGAATATATATTCAGGCTGAATATTCCACTTTGCACATTTGGGAACTGCAGGAATAGCAGTAGAGTACCGATGCTTAATCTCCATCTGCCTTTAGTCACCTAACCAGCAGGTGGTGCAAGCGGGTGATGACGAGAACCAAAGCAACAGGTTGAGCCATTCATTCATTCATTCACAAAAACTCATTTAGAAATGTATGGAGATAGAATTGTGTCTTTATTACATGCGATAAAATAAATGATCTGAGAGAAAAAAAAAGTTTGAGAGAAAAAGTTATCACACTGATAGCAAAAAAGCATTTCATGAGAGAAAAAAGAATATTTGAGAGAAAAAGTTTTCATACCAATAGCAAAAAATAATAATATTTGCGACTAAAAAAAAGTATTTTCTCATAGAACATAAAAAATATAAATTTGAAATTTTTAAAATTATTTCTGAGAAAAAAAATCTCTCTCAAAATACTTTGAAAAAAACCCTCAAATATATATTTTTTGCTATCAGTGTGAAAACATTTTCTCAAAAAAAAAAAAGTGTTTCTCTCAAAACGCTTTTCTTTGCTCTCGATGCAATTTCTTGCTCTCGTGTCAGGATTTTGCTTTTGCTGTGAAAATTGTGTCATGGGCGGGGCCACGTTCCTATTGGCCAGTCGGGTGAGCATCGTCTTGTCTTGGGAGTCGAACTGAATCATTACACCATTGTTCGGTTCACCGGCATAGATGCCGCCTCTGCCTTAGTTGAGCATATAATACACAATATAATAACATTCATTCATGAATATGAGTGCTATTTTGAGTGATGCTGAACTTGCTCAGCCAGCTACCCATCCAGTTGTGTGTGTCATCATCTTACATCTCACCCATACGCGTAGGAGCTTCAAAATCAAAAGTTTTGCCCCCCCCCCCAAATTTCCCAATGTAAGATTTTGTTTTGCATTGCCTGCCTATCTCTGCCGATTTCGGAGTCTCCAAATGAATCCATTCTGCAACTTTTAAATACATAATTCAATTTTTAAAAACGAAATTATAGGCTTAAGTGCAGGGTCCGAAAGTTGGTCGTTTTGTCGCTGTGGTTACACACACACACCGTTGGCGGTGCGCTCAAAGTCATCTGTCAGTTGTGCAGTTACCCAAAATCTCCTGAATGAAGTTAAAACCCATCATGTCACTGGATGAAATAAAATCGACTAGCAAAAATACAGGAGGCTGTCTTACAAACGAGTGTGTGGAGGATATTGTCATTTCGCCGTAAGGTTTTTTATTTTTTAAATAAGAGACGATCTAGGGCTGAAATGTGTTTTTTGTGTTAATGTGTCTTAATCAAGTGATTAAAGTGCTCGCTGCCGCTGCGATCAGTGGCGCGATACAGTGTTTTCACACTGTCTTCACTCGGACGCGCGCTTCAATCCGTTGCGGATGAACAACCACTTGAAATACAACCACTGATGAACATAATCGGTTTTGATGAGAGAAAAAAACTATACGAGAAAAAAAAAAAATATACAAGTACGGATTAGAACCCAAAACCTCTGACACGCTTGGCGAAAGTTCTACCACTGGACCATTAAGGTATACGTCAGATAGTCACACGAAAATTCTTGGCACTGACAACATATATTAGGCTACATCTCATTAAAGACAACTTAAACCCCATGTAGCCTACTATTTAAATCGATTGCTGGACATCGTAATGCTATTGTACATATAGCCTATCTGATATTGATATTGCCCCTCCGTATATTTACCAGGCCCACCTATTAATGACGTTCTGTATCCGCCACTGACGTATCGTAGGAAAGGAAACGTGGAAGTTAAAATACTGAAATAAATACTGATAACATATTTTGAGCATTTAAGTGCTTTATATAGGCTATATATATATTCCCCCGACGCCCCCTAGCATTTACTGTCCCCCCCAGGTTCAAAATTGCTCCTACGCCCCTGATCTTACCCAAACATTTATGCTCAACTAAGGCAGAGGCGGCATCTATGCCGGTGAACCGAACAATGGTGTAATGATTCAGTTCGACTCCCAAGACAAGACGATGCTCACCCGACTGGCCAATAGGAACGTGGCCCCGCCCATGACACAATTTTCACAGCAAAAGCAAAATCCTGACACGAGAGCAAGAAATTGCATCGAGAGCAAAGAAAAGCGTTTTGAGAGAAACAGTTTTTTTTTTTAGAGAAAATGTTTTCACACTGATAGCAAAAAATATATATTTGAGAGTTTTTTTCAAAGTATTTTGAGAGAGATTTTTTTTCTCAGAAATAATTTTAAAAATTTCAAATTTATATTTTTTATGTTCTATGAGAAAATACTTTCTCTCAAAACTTTTTTTAGTCTCAAATATTATTATTTTTTGCTATTGGTATGAAAACTTTTTCTCTCAAATATTCTTTTTTCTCTCATGAAATGCTTTTTTGCTATCAGTGTGATAACTTTTTCTCTCAAACTTTTTTTTTTTCTCTCAGATCATTTATTTTATCGCATGTAATAAAGACACAATTCTAGCTCCATAGAAATGGAGCAAGTGGTAAGTTATGATTATCAGGGCCAGTATATATGCAGAAAAGCTGATTAAGACACGAAAGCTGCATGTATGCTTAACTCAAAGTCTTCATGTTTACTCTTTTCCCTGTGTACATTTAAGCTGCAATCTACACCACAAAGGAGATATAATGTTATTCCCCCCGATGCGCAGAACATACATTACATCTGAAAAAGACATATATTGCTCTCCTTTGCATTGTTTCCTTAAGTTATAACATGCTTGTGTGGCGTTGTGCTGCAGTACTGGGGTTGCCCTCATATCATACACTCCAGGATTCCCCCCGTTGCAGGACATTTTAAAAACTTAATGTTTAAACACTGGCTTACTGGACTACCAGTGATATAAAAAGACCAAACTCAGTCAGTGTACACCTTATTGATGAAGCATACTATACACAGGCAAGCAGTTTGTTGTTATTTTACTTCCATCAGAGAGTAAAAGTAAGAAAATAACATCACACATCGCCGACTTAAGCTGACATTCATGGCTTATGCATAGTGATGAGCAAAATTTATTTACTAGTTTGGATTCAATTTTCTGATCGATTACACCTCTCTATGTTTTCTGTTTTCTCCTATTTGTCTCATTGGTGAACTTTGTTTCAGCTTTCATCATCCTGTAGCTTTTCTGCTGATAATTTCTTCTCAGATTCAGCTTTGTATGCTGAGATTTAGTGTCCTTTATCTTAATTTTGTACTACTTTATTCTTCCGCTTCTACATTTATACCACTTTGGCTGTATTGTTGTTATTGGTCTTTAATATTTTCTTTAAATTCCCTGGCTCTGTTTTTTAATGTATTTAATTTTTTTCCTAATTATCAAGGATCTTTTCTAAATCAGACCTAGTTTTTTGTCTCTTGACAAGCAGTATATAAGATATTAACTTAATCAGCAAGGATGAAAGTAAAGACGTGTAAAGTTACAAAGATTTATATTTCAAATAAATGCTGTTATATTTAACTTTCTATTCATCAAATAATCCTGAAAAACAAAATATATCAGTTTCCACAAAAATAATATGAAGCAGCACAGCTGTTTTTAACATTGATAATAATAATTAATATTTCTTGAGCAGAAATTAGCATATTAGAATGATTTCTGAAGGATTTTGTGACACTGAAGACTGCAGTAATGATGCTGAAAACTTTGCATCACAGTAATAAATTACATTTGAAAATATATTACAATTGAAAACATGTTATTTTAAATGTCAATAATATTTTACAATATTCCTGTTTTTAACTGTATTTTTGATCAAATAAATGCAGCCTTGGTGTGAATAAGAGACCTTAAAACATGTTCAGTCTTACCGACCCCAAAGTTTTGAACAGAAGAGTAGAATTTAATAGATGTCCATTCTCACGGCCTTGTCTCTATGCATTTAGGAAGTGGTTGAAAATCTAAGAGAAAATCTAGAAGAAAAGCAAGACATGGTGCTGTCCCTCACAAGCATCATGGATAAGATAACTAAAGAAAACCAGCATCTCAGAGTCAAACAGGAAGAGCTACAGGTAACATGTCTCCATTAACGGTTGCTTTATGGAGCTTAAAATATGACAATATGATTTGAATTTGAATTGTGTAAATTTGAATTATTTACAAGTGAAATCTAACAAAATTGAATTTTAGGTGGTAGTTTAAATAGTTCTGAATTTGATTTTTTCTAAACGAATATTGAACATTTGAAATTTAACAAATTGAAATGTTTTTATGGCTGAATTTTATAGACACGTATTTTCAAACAGCTAGTTTTTTTTGTTCTGAATTCTTATACTGCAAATATTCAGTTTTAAAAAATACAGATTCAAGTTTTCAAGATGAAGAAATTCGGAACTTCAAATTCAGTTTTCTAAAATTCAATCTCAAAAATTCAAACTCAAAAATTCAGATCTTACAGAAAGTAGGTCACAGGTCATCCACAGGGAAGAGTAAAGGATCTCAGAAAAGTCGAACAGAGCATTTTGGCTGCACTGCAGTAGTTTTCTGCCGCAAACGCGGTGGTGGTTCAAGAGAATCCGTGTATCTTTCGATCAGTCGTTTTTTTAAAATTTAATATTAAGAGTAGAAAAATGAGAGAACAGCTTGAGTATTAGATTTCTAATATTCTAGTAATAATAGTCCTCCGCTCCTGCAGTTGCACGGAGCTTACAAAACTTAACGCGTGTATTGCAACTAGGCTACATTTCATTTTCTTATCAAACAACTAGACTAACGAATGGCTCGACACAACATAAGAGCCTAGAAAGGGCTTTTTCTCTGTGTAGACCAGCAGTTGGTCTGAATTTGCTATAACCTATACTGTAGACAATTTTTCGGACTGTAAGTCACATTTTATCATGAAACACGCTGTGATTTATTCCAAAGTGACTCAGGCATATATAATGCATTTAACGTTAAATAATCTAAATGTTGACTTTCAAAAGTAGGTGCGCCAAGAAGGCTATTCGCTTTATTTTAGTTAATTTTTGCAGCTTCATACTTCAGTCGAGTCCCAAAATACACGTATAGGCTAAATCAGCGTCTTCACAGCAAGGGAAATGTTTGGAATAACAAGTAGGACTGTGTGCGGCACAGCTTGCCCTTTATATTGTACAACAGACCAATTAAATTAGGCAGAATAACTTTTTATATGTTTGGTTGACTGTGTTTTATTTTGATAATGAGCAGTTTGCGATATGAAGCAACGCCAGAACTGATACTATGTTGTGTGAGAGCGCGATGTGCGAGCGCCATCACTTGGATTTGTTCCACTGCTGGGAAATAACTTAATACTCTGTTATTTATAGTCATACAGATAATATGACTTAATTCAAAACAGTAAAATGTATATTTTTATTTGTGTACATTCAAAATGACTACAAAATATCATGCCATTGAAAAATAAATAAAACAACATGATGCGCTGCTTTGGCGCGTCTCGGTCTCCTTCAAGATCTTTCTGGCGCTCACCAAAAATTAACTAAAATAAAGCGAATAGCCTTCTTGGCGCGCCTACTTTTGAAAGTCAACATTTAGATTATTTAACGTTAAATGCATTATATATGCCTGAGTCACTTTGGAATAAATCACAGCGTGTTTCATGATAAAATGTGACTTACAGTCCGAAAAATAGTCTACAGTATAGGTTATAGCAAATTCAGACCAACTGCTGGTCTACACAGAGAAAAAGCCCTTTCTAGGCTCTTATGTTGTGTCGAGCCATTCGTTAGTCTAGTTGTTTGATAAGAAAATTAAATGTAGCCTAGTTGCAATAAACGCGTTAAGTTTTGTAAGCTCCGTGCAACTGCAGGAGCGGAGGACTATTATTACTAGAATATTAGAAATCTAATACTCAAGCTGTTTTCTCATTTTTCTACTCTTAATATTAAATTAAAAAAACGACTGAGCGAAAGAAACACGGATTCTCTTGAACCACCACCGCGTTTGCGGCAGAAAACTACTGCAGTGCAGCCAAAATGCTCTGTTCGACTTTTCTGAGATCCTTTACTCTTCCCTGTGGATGACCTGTGACCTACTTTCTGTAAGATCTGAATTTTTGAGTTTGAATTTTTGAGATTGAATTTTAGAAAATTCCGAATTTCTTCATCTTGAAAACTTGAATCTGTATTTTTTTAAACTGAATATCTTCAGTATAAGAATTCAGAACAAAAAAACTAGCTGTTTGAAAATACGTGTCTATAAAATTCAGCCATAAAAACATTTCAATTTGTTAAATTTCAAATGTTCAATATTCGTTTAGAAAAAATCTAATTCAGAACTATTTAAACTACCACCTAAAATTCAATTTTGTTAGATTTCACTTGTAAATAATTCAAATTTACACAATTCAAATTCAAATCATATTGTCATATTTTAAGCTCCATATTGCTTTAACTAAAAACAAAGTATAGCTGCAACAAACTTCACCAATTTGTATTGGTTGTTGTTAGTATTATTTTAGTATGATTGAGATACTATAATTATTGTTTTTTTAAATGTCTATAGTTTTTATTAACTTTATTTCAGTTTTAGTTTTAGTTATTTTAGTACGTCAATGTAAACTTAATTCAAATGAGAAATGTTGCTTTGACAACTAGCTGAAAAAAATATATTTTGTATATTTCATTTAATTTAAAGTAACAAAAATGTTACTTATGGTTTAAGTTTTAGTTAACTTGGTTGTATAATGGACTTGACACATTAACAGTTTGGCTTCCTTTTTGAAAACACAGGCCCAAAGACAAGATTTATATGAGCAACTGACGCAAACCAAGAGTGAGATGGAGTCTCGGCAAAAAGATCTGACCATGGAGAACCAGGACCTTAAAATCACTCTGCAGCGAGAAGAGGCATCTCTCTCGGCCCTGCAGGAGGAACTGAGGTACCTGCGGGGACAGATCCAAGAGCTGGAGGAGAGAGGAGCCGGGACCGACTCAATCCTGTCTGAGAACCAGCGACTGAAGGGCTACTTGCAGGAGGAGAAACAGAAATTACGCAACTTCATGAACCAAAGGGAAGCACTCATGGCCGAGGCTCAGGTGTTGCGGAAAGAGCTCGATAAAGAGCGGAAGGCAACGGACAAGCTGAAGGAAGAACTGGAGGAAATGAGTCAGAAAGAGGAGGATGTTGAGGGCAAGATGGATCCCGAGACCGAAGAACTGCAGGCTCAACTTCAGGAGCTCGAAAACAAGTTGAAGTTTGAGCAGCAGCGCTCTGATCTTTGGGAGAGACTGTACGTGGAGTCGAAGGAGGAGAGAGCCAAGGGTGACAGGGATGTAAAGACCAAGATTCCCAAGGATGGGATGCTAGGAAAGGTGAAAGAAACATTTGATGCTGTGAAGAATTCCACCAAAGAGTTTGTGCACCATCAAAAGGAGCAGATCAAGAAGGCCAAAGAGGCGGTTAAGGAAAATCTCCAGAAATTTTCCGACTCCGTTAAATCCACGTTCAGGCATTTTAAAGACTCTGCCTCGAACGTGTTCAACCATGAAAAGAGGTTTCAAGCCAGGAAACCCGAGCATCAAACGTTTCAGCAAGAGCAAGGAAACAAACGTGCCGAAGATTGGCAGCCTCAGAAACCTTTACACCGACATCCTCGCAAATCAACCATTGACTCTTTCTTTCCCACCGATCGCAACACACGCAAACCTGGTAATCAGAAAGCCTACACCACTATGGGTCAGAAAATGCCACTCAAAGGCTGTTCGGGTGTTTTTGACTGTGCGTATCAGGAGTCGATGAGTCTGTTCAATAAGGCCATGGACCCCATTCGTGCGGATGAGTTTAACGAACTTCTGCGCAGTTATTTGCATAAAGAAGTCAGCCATTTCCACCACTGGAGAGAGCTGGAGAGCTTCATCAATAATTTCTTCCATAACGGCTTCTTCATCCACGACCAGATGCTGTTTACGGACTTTGTTAGTGGCGTTGAGGATTACCTTGAGGAAATGGATGAATATCACAGTCTCAGCGATGATGTGTTTGAGGATCTGGACGACTACATATACCGGCACATATTTGGAGATACGTACTTAAAATACTTTGGGCCAAGGTAAGCCATTTTGTGGTGTTGAAATAATCTTCTTTGTTACTAAACTTTGGAGATATAGCTAGTGGAGTTATTAACATGAGCCTGCTTTACTTCCATAATTTGCATATTACTTTGCACATTAGCCTACATTTTATCCATCAGGAATGGATTCTTCATTATGCTCTGTTTCTAATGTTTTTACAATGCATTAACTACGGTAACCTTTTAGTAAATATCAGCACTTAAAAATGATCTAAACTGATAAGTACATAAAATTATGTAAAGGTAGTAAAAGTACTATAGTTTGGCAAATGTAGGTGTTCTTATACTGATGTTATAATTGTTTATTTGGGAATGAAGGCAACAGAGTTAAATCCACAGGCCAGTGTAATTTATTTTTAAGATCTTTTTATGTACTTCGTATATAAAATTGTATTTATTAATATTTTGAGTTAGCTTTTATTTTATATTTTCATTTTAATAAAAAAAAAAAAAAAAAAAACACTGTCCTCTCTGGATACATTGTGTCACTACTATAAAAATATCTGTAAAATTCTGTTTTAAACTATCAAAACACACAGATTGTCCATATAGACTTGTATTAGAGAAATGCAAAAGCCTGTCTGATAACATGGTGGATAGCAACAGTTGTTAAGGGAGAATGGGCCACTGGCCAGTAATGTTTATGAGGAGGTGTTTAGCAAAGGGTCGGTTGGGGTTGGATTGTAAAAAGTGAACATTTGAACCCAGAATAGAGCCAGTGATGGGTGATTTCTTGTCTGTGATCATTTTTAGTACATACTAGCATGTTGTACTACATTTAGCATGTTCATAACCATGTTCATCTCTGTTGCTTCTCTGTCTGTAGGTCTGAGAAACAGTAGAGTCTGCATGTTGACACGCATGAGGCTTTGTGGTAAACCCTAAACAATTTCCTGTTTGTAAATTTACAGTCGTCCCTTCAAAGCGCCAGGGTCGAAGGGTAAAGCATGGGGTCATTGTCAACGGCAACAGAGGAAGCACCAGCAGCCACGACCTCGGCCTCAGAGAACGAAGAAATGGAGCCAATCAGAACGCGACCCCAATCGGCAGTTCACAGATGTCAAAATAGAGCTGGGTCCCATGCCCTTCGATCCCAAATATTAAAAGAAACATTTTAGTTCTTTGTAGTATTGCTCATTTTTTTTGCATTTGTTTTATCTTGGAGGAGATTAAAGAATGCTTTGGATTTTTGCACATGTAAAATACTGTTCTAATGCTGGTTAAATGATTCTAGTGTGTTTCTCTTTCTGCACTACAGTGATGGAAAATCGTTTTGAAAGCATAACAAGTGGGTAAATTATTTTGATTCGGGCTAGTAACCAAAAAGTACTTTGTATTGTGTCATTTTAAATAATTAATTACTATGGTTTTCTAAAAAAAAAAAAAAAAAACTTATGTTCCAGTTTGCTTAGGACCAAATAAACAATCAAAATAAATGATATTGAAAAAAAGCTCAGATGTTCAGATTTAAAATAATAATTAAAAGATTACACATCATTATAAAGGTAACTTTGAAGTGGTCTGGTTTGACTGGTTGTCACTTGGCTGTTTTATTTGAGCATGCTAATCAGTTGTTAGTTCACTATTTCCCCCCTCTTTTTTTGTGTGTGGTTATCGGCTAAGTAACATTCCTTGTTTTGAAACAGCTGTAAGATGCACTAGTCATCTGCTCTAATGTAATTGAACACAAATGCACTTAACTGCTTAATGTTGCACTTAAACTGTAGAATAAAAGTCTTTCTATGCTTCATTGGTAATTGTTTTCCTGCTTTGACATATTAAGCTAAAAACAGATCTGGATTTTACACTGGAAAAGTGTTTGTGATTCTGGTGTGAAATTAGAGACAATGTAACAAAACAAAAGCAAATCTTTATATAAGTTTGCAATCGGTTGTACATCTTCAAACTATAAAAATGAATCAATCTTCAGTCCAGATCCTCTGGTGTATATTAGTATGTTTTTTCCCACTCGGCCTTCAGGAAAGTGAGTGTGGAATAGTTCAGCTTGTTTGGTAAATCTGTTTTCCTCCAGGAATGCTGCAATCTCCTAAATGAGAAAGAAACAAAATTAGTCTCAAGAAAATAAGTGAAGTATTTAATCAAACCTCTAAAATTAAGTATTAAACTGTAGGTCCTGCAGCATTTGCAGTCCAAACAAAAATGATTCCTCAAATCACATGAGCAATTGGATTTATGACTTGCAGAGAAGTACCACCTCAGGTTTCTTCAGTAAGTGTAAACATCAAGTGATTTAATTTGACTACATTTAACTGCTTTCAATCTTTTACCTTCTCCAGGAAGTCAAACAGCACTATATGTGATGGTAACGTCGACTGAGATGGAAAGGATGTTTTGAGCCAGTGAAGAGGGTTGGAGAAGAACACGGCTGCTTCATCCACATACTCCTCATTTCCTGTAAGATCAGGTGAACACTCCAGGAAACGCAGTTTGAGGGGACAATGCAGGTGACTAGAAAACACAAGGGGAACCATGATGTCACATCATCATATTGCTTTAACCCTATAATGCCTACTGTATCGTATTTGATATGTAATTTCTAAGGCGTCTAAATGATCAACATGATCAAAACTTTGCTGAAAAAACTGTTTTGTACAAAATCTACCACATGCCTTCTATCATGTGATTGATTGCTTTTTTAGCAAGTAAAAGGCCTTTTAGTATAATTGCAAAACCATATACATTCCAGGTCGTGGTTCACGTGCTGCTGTTTTGTTTATTTATTTATTTATTTTTTTGCTGTGAAATCTTTACTGATTCTCATAAACTAAAGATAATAACTTTTATATTGCTAGTAATATTTCAAGACGTACATCATACTATATGAGCCATAAAAGCTTGAAACATTGTTTCTAACATGTTTGTATTCTGAATATGCAGATGCTTACCTGTACAGTGGTGTGGAGTGACAGGGCATGAGGAACAGCAGCTCAGTTGAGTTCTGTGAGTCGCTGATGTCACAGAGTCGTTGCAGGTCATGCATGACATCCAGAGTTCCACGCTGGTGAATTAAACCAGTATACAAGGCAGGAAACAGATTGAGCACCAGCAGTGCACCAGCAGCAGTTTTCCTCCACGCTTGTAGCTTCGCTAAAGATATACCTGTCAGTTAGAGCACACAAAGACTTTCAGAGCCGTTTCAAATCTTCACAAACTTCTAAATACTTGGCAAGAAATACTCACCGCAAAATATCATACAGAATGGCAACACTGGATAAATAAACCGGAACTCCTTGTGTGCGAGCAAACTGCAAAAAGCATATTTCATGAGATAAATACATAAATACAAACGTAAATGGTTGTCCATGCAGAAGTTGCTGACACAATGCTATGGCATCTTGGCCTGACTCTATATGATATGTTGTCTCTAGATAAGCGTTACAGATTTTCTCACCTGTAAATGGCTGTAGTCCATAAGATGGTTATTAGCAGGATTCTGTGCTTTTTGGTGGCCAGTGAACATCCGTGCATGAAGAACGGTAAGTGAGGTCCGATCACGACCAGCAGACCCTGAGTGAAGTACCAGTGCCACGGATGAGCTCCATAAAATTCTGCCACATTGTGCAGCACATTAAACTTCAGGAAGTTCCAATGGACAAAGATCCACTTCAGAAATACAAACACATGATGGTCATTCTGATGATACATGCAATTCATACTTCGTGTTTTCAGTTTCGGTATTTATTTTATATTTATATATATACTAATATCAGACTTATTATTTTTTATGCAAAATGCAGTTCCTTATTCATGTCATTGTTATTCTTAAACTATTTTAAAAACATTTTTGTTAATTAAAAATTGAAGCTGAAATAAGATCAAATACAAAATAATAGATGAAAAACTTAAATGCAACTAAGTTTTAGCTGAAGTGCTAAAATTACTAAAACTGAAATGAAATTTTTTTAAGTTAAATAGAAAGTGATAAAAAAATTACAAAAGCAAATAGCAAAAAGTAAATTGAAATTGAAAATGAAAAATATTAATAAATACTAAAATAGTATTTGTTATTTATATTATAATATTAAAATTATACGTCTTTTGATTTGGGTTTGAAATATGACATCAGCATGATCTTTACGGACTTTGTGAGCAACACTGTCTATTCCTCCAAAACCAGTAGTGTTCGAAATAAAAATCAATACGTTTGGTGTCTTGGGCTTTTTGTTCAGTAGTGAAATACACATAATTTTTTCAATCAGTAAGTCTGTAAAAGCAGTAAAAAATACCTTTCCATAGAACACAGAGTCTATCAGTGTCGAGATGGCCAGTGCAAGAGCCCTGCACAAATGATGGAAACATTCATGACCTAACAAAGATTATTGCTGGTATCCAAATAACAAGTGAAAACAAATGCAACATGTACACAATGGGAATGCATCGCTGTGTGATGAGCTTCAGCTTGTTCTGTTCCCCACAGAAATGATAGAACAGCAGAGGAAGCCAGACGATCAGAGCTGTGGGACGGATGACTACGGCCAAGGACACCAGACACAAATACTTCCAGCTAAAAAGGAGAGAAAACGAAAAAGTTTAATCTATGAGTCTGAAAGGTTTGTGCAATCACTAGTGTGTAGTAGAGCTGCACGATTAATCGTTAAACGATCGCAATCTTATTCCTAAATGACAACGATTCAACTGTCTGTTAAAGGTAGGGTAGGCAATGTTTTTCATAAACACTTTTTTGTTATACGCTACTGGTTGAAACTCTTCACATTCTGATAGCAAACAATAATAGAAGTGATCTAAATATTATAAAATGTACATACAGTATATCTTATGTGGAAGTCTCAGGACCAAACAATGTTCGCCCAATCATTGCATTTGGTCCGAATGCAAAGATATGATGTCCTACTTGCCTGTCAACGTATGTATTTGCATATCTCCAAAAGCTCACGCAGAGAACACATGTCATCAGCGCGTTCCATGAGGCTATGCAGAGTTGTGGACAGTCACTGAGCGCTGCAAACAAACAGCAGCCGCCTTTTACAGTTCGTCCTGAACCAAAACAAGAAGTTCATGCCAAAACTACTGTAATTAGGAGATGGCATCCCGTGACGTTCTAGCCGGAGCTCTTCCCATTCTCAGACTCGGATTTATGCATTTCTATAAACGCTGAAATGAATCTGCAGCAGTCAGGTGGTACAAGTAAGCACTCTTCAAGTTGTTTACGTTCTTTGGGACATGAGTTGATTTAACACTGTTTCTCGTAGCGCTTTGTGCTGTGCGTGTTCATGTGTTTTGGAGGAGGCGAGGCTTTGGAGATGCTCTGAAGGGATGGTGGGATCTTAGACTTTCAAAGCTAGCTTGCTAGCCTTTCCAAAATTGCCTACCCTACGTTTAAATCTTTGACAGGCTGCTGCTGAGACAGGGAGAGCAGTTGTCATATATAGGTATGAAACAGCCTCACAAATAGTCTTTTCAACCACACAGTATCAACATTTCTGTGTTACAAACATTCAAATGATCACAGAAGTACTGGGATATAGGTTTATAGTTCAGATATAAACACTGATGTCTACGATAGCAATCAAAATAGAGCTTCAAATAAAGATTGTATCCATTACACCGTTACACCAGTAGGTGACGGCAAGTGACTTAACAATGTATTTGTCATTAAATCATCCATTCAAGAGATTCGTTCAAAAACGCTGATTCATCTAGTCTCTATGAGTGACTCATTGAATAATTCATTCAAAAAGATATATATATATTTTTTTATCATTCAAATTAAATAAATATTTTTTTAAAATAGACTGCAGCAATTAACATTTTATCGAAACCTCTAGAAAATTACATTATTATTTTGTTTTGGGAGAATCGTGATTTCTATATAAAACAAATAAATCATGATTCTAAATTTATCCAGAATCGTGCAGCTCTAGTGTGTGAAAGGACACAAAATTATGCACCTGTTGTGCATTTTGGAGCCGGGTAACGGGTAAAAGCAAAGTGCTAGGGTGGTCAGAACCGTTTCCATGGTGTTGGTCAGAGTCCGACTGCAGCAGTACCAGGTGAACCATGAACACAGCTGACAGAAACACTAAGAAAACACAGCAGAACTGAGTGGAACGAACACAGAGCATTCAAGCTTAATGCATTGTTTGTGTATCTGCTTAATGATTATCAAGGGAACATCATCTTACTGTCCATTTGGCTATATCTGGGGTTTCCCACTGCAGGACGAGGTGGTACAGCTTCACGTCGGCATAAGCAGCCAGCAGTGCCTGGAAAACACGTGGCAAAAACACCTGCAAAAACAGGTAAACATGTTAAGAAAACATTACACTTGCTGTCAATATTAAACACTGAAGTCTTACCAATAGATATGCTGTGTCATAATTCATCAGATCCAGGAGTTTATACATCAGAGCGAACAGGAGAGGATAAGAGTATCCTCGGATGCCTTCCTTCCATTCCCAGGTCTCGTAGCCATAAGTGAGAAACAGGTTAAGGATTTCATTTACAGTGAATGTTTCTAAAGTATTATATTAAAACTAAACTACTTTTTTGCAGTTCAGGCCATAAGCAAGGATATCTGAAGACAATTCGATGGGAAATCTCAAGGGACTGCCAGTACTCATCTGGGACGAAGCTGGTCTGAACAAGGAGGCAGTTGAGCAGGCGGAATATGACAGTGAAAACTGAGACACTGATGCCAA
The DNA here is from genome assembly GCF_963993115.1 of Abramis brama. NCBI lineage: Eukaryota > Metazoa > Chordata > Actinopteri > Cypriniformes > Leuciscidae > Abramis > Abramis brama. Next base: position 22,375,659 of record NC_139971.1, read on the forward strand.
AGAATTCTGCAGAAATGACAGTTAGCAGGTGCAGATAGTAGAAGCAGGGTCACTGATGGCCAATATAATGCTGATTAATATAATGGATGTTTTACTTTACTTTACTTTAGTTGTAGCACTAATTCTGTAGATTTGAAAATCATGCTTTTCCCTATTATTGTTGAATCACGGAAGCTACACCAGATATTTTGCCAAGAGATCTCTATTTATTATTTTATACATGTATCAGACATAGGAGAGAAACAAGCATAGAAGAATAAGGCTACATGGGAGGTGGTCTTCATTCCAGATTTCTCTGTTCCCCATTTCTCTATCCCTCACGCCATCATGCCAGCTGTAAATGGTTTCTCTGTGTTTCTCCTCCCTCTCACCCCCTCATGCCTTTATGTTTCTCTGAGTCAGTACAGTAAGGATTGAGCTTATATACACCACTGAGCGACTTTCAACTTCCTTGTAAGGTAGAAAAACATGTTGCTTATGTTTAAAAATGGAACGTATACCTCATGCTTACACATGGTACAATCCACTTTCCACATTAAGAAACTATTCCTCGGTGTATACATTCGTGGTACATTTGCATCAGTTTAAAAATATTCCTTTCCTTGTAAAGAACAGACCAACTGTACACATTTGATGTATCATATCTCTGCTCAGTGAACGTTGCATTGCACACATACCTAGGCAAAATATATAACTCTCCCAGCTCCCCTCCCTGTGTCTAAAATATGAACCTTAAACACATGTGTCCATGCAATCTATAGTCTAACTCATACATTTTAAACTTCATAAGATAATACAAGTGATTATGAATACTAATAAAGAATACATAATATTGATACATAAATATTGATATACAGATATATTTAATAATGAAATTATATTAAAAAAAATGAAATTGTAGTCTTCAATTTCTAATTCATTCTTAATGCGAGATTCATTGGACATTCATTACAGTTTTTTAAAAAATAGCATTATAAATTCAGTGCAAGAAATACTATCATTATAAATACTTTACCATTTAAATGCAATTAAATAAATATATGATAAATACAATTTAAATAGCCTACATATTTATTATTATTAATAATATTATTATTTATTGCGGGCAGTAATACATACATACATACACACACACACACACACACACACACACACATATATATATATATATATATTAAATGAACGATATGTGCGCAAAACTGTCTATTTATAGAAAGCAATATCCATGTTACAGTTCCCAGAATCCAGCCAATTTATGTTAATTTAATGAAATGGTTATTATCTATTATATGATTTTCTTCCCATTAAAACACTTTTGGCTGTAAAGTGAGTCTAAACCCCAGGTTCAGGACTCTCACCAAGTGTTTGAGGTCTCCTGTCATCTGTGCTGTACAGAATTGAGCTCCTCTTCCTCAGTCTCACTGATTCACATGAGGATTTGTTCTGTTTGAAGCGCTCTCGAATCTTTTCCATGATCTTCACATTAACCTCAAATGGGGTTCAATGTTCAGCATTTTAACTCCGACTGTAAATGTTCATTTTCTGGCGCTTTTACTGAGTGTTTTCTGCCCTAAATGTGGAACCTGGATTCATTTCCGTGTTTGGGTCATGGTGTCCTGTATATATATATATATATATATATATACATAGATGCCTCATTAGCGGCCGTTTCATCAATACTCGTAAGCCATATTGGAGCGGTCCATGAACAATCGACTGAGCGTCTGCAACCGTAGTTAACTTAGACGCATGTATTAATATCTATACATGAAATAGACTCCAGCAGATGATTTTGCTGAACTAACACAAATACAAGAAGACGAAGACATCAGCTGACACGACATTAAAAAGTAACCATAGTTAAAGTAGAAACATTAAAAGTAACGTTACCTCAGCAAAAAACTATTGTACTATTGTTTTAATACTTATAAAAACACAAACCAAGACATTCTCACATGTGAAAGGTTATCCCATTTCTTCGGGAATTTAAATCTCGACGGTTTCACAACCAGAAGCTGTGCTATAATGTGGCATCATTGATTCTTACTGAGTGACGGCACGCTGACCGTTGCAAGATGGCGGGCGCACCTACGTGTCTGAAGCGGTGTAATGTGGTATCTACGTATAGATATCTATGATGGCGACCGTCCCACAGTACCTCATGAATTATGTAAGAACATAAATGCAGGTTTTGTAACGCTTAATATGTAATGTTTATAATAGTTTTAGGTTAATTTACATATGTTTCGTGGCTCATTAAATAGGCTCTGAAACATTATTATGAATGTATTTTGGGGGAAAAAGGCGGAAATGTACACGTTGAATTTGGCCTGCTTGAGTTGCCGTAGTCGTTCGTTCGTCCTTGTCTTACATGTGTTTTAACTTTTTTTTTTTTTTAGTCTATGGTTTTGACTGTTCACGTCTGTCAAAACTCAGTTAAATTTTGGAAAATATTGAAAACATCAGGGTGAGTAGGCCTAAGCAAAACAGTAATTATTAGACGTTAGAAATTTAGACGTGGTATAATGTTATCGTAGCGTTCCTGCGTAAGCTTCAATGTTTAAGTGAATATTGTCATCTACAATACACGCTGATGCACTGTAATGTACAGATTGTGCAATTATACATCATTAATGCATATGCAAAATACTATTAACAGAAGATCTGATAAACAATATGTAGTAACTACTGAATTTCCTTTTTTTCTTTTCAGGAGTAGGATGTTTTGTGTCTTTAATGGGCTGTGTGCCTTCATAACATAAGATCATGTTTGGAAGACGGATTCCCTTTAATCAGATAGCAGTTGCTACTCTGGTTGGAGTGGTGGGAGGTGTGTATATATACAGGCCTATATTTGAGGCACCGAGAAAACCTCCAACAACTGCACCAGATCATGACCTCAAACCAGACTCAGAGGAGCAGAGAGCGGAAGCCACCCAACAAGAAGTACAAGCAAATGCATCTGCAACAAAAGACTGATGTTGAACAAGAGTTTGTGTGAGAGTTTTAATGTTAAATGCTTGTTATTTTCATATACTTTGTAAATGACCACTAAAAGGTTCTAAATAAAATGCCTTATTGTCACTGCAAATAAGCAAAAACAATTCTACACCATTCTGTTCATTTATGGATGCACTGTCTGTATACTGTATTGACAGTAAATTTGTTTAGATAAATGGCTTTTTTCCATTTGCAATACAAATAAGTTGCATGTATACAATAGTATTTTATATGCAATAGTTAAGCTAGAATATAATATATAATTAGGCTTAAAGGGATAGTTTACCCAAAATTAAAATTCTGTCATCATTTACTTTTTAATTTGTTTACAGGGGCAGTGCACATTAATAAACATACGTAGATGTAAATGTGCCCAAATTAGCCAAAAAGGCTATTTTTCATCTGTAGACCCTTGACAAAATGTTAAAAAAGTCACCCTAAAAACAAAGCATCTTATATTAATACACACACAAGAAAAAAAGAAGAAAAAAACATTCACATTATCAAAAAAATAAATAAAAATACAAGTGCATGATTCCACATGGAAATCATGCTAAAATACAGAAATTTTTGTCTGAACATATATTGTGCTACATAAGAGGTAAGACAAATTTACTCACCCACAATTTGTTCCAAACATGTATGAATTTCTTTGTTATGTGGAACGTCAAAGAGATTTTGAAGAATGTTGTGACCACTGACTTGCATAGGGTTTTTTTCTTTTTCATACTATGGGAGTAACAACTGTTTGGTTGCCGACATTCTTCAAAATGTCTTCCTTTGTGCTCAGCAGAAGAAAGAAATTCATACATTTATGGAACAACCTGAGGTGTAGTAAATGATGATAATTTTAATTTTTGGGGTGAACTATCCCTTTAAATGCAACTTCAGTGTGAGTCTCAGACTCAAGTTTCCATCTGCTGTACAGTTGAGAGCATAAGCTTGCATCCTGGCAGAATTTTCTAAATGTTCATTTAAAAAATAAAGATTTTTTTTATATATATAAAATAATGATAATAAAATAAACAAATAAAGAGGAATCATCTATTACAAAATGTGTAAACATTCACTGATAGAAGGTACATTTGACGTCATACCACCAGATGTCGCTACACACAGACTTACGGCTCTGAAAGAGTACTCTCCTGTTGCACTATTTGTGCGTATTTAAAACATTATTCTAAATGCAAAAACCAAAGCCTGGCACTAGTTAAATCGATTTAAGGCTTAGAAAGGGTTTTTTTTTCTTTTTTTTTTTTTTTTCGTGTTCTTAACATAAGAAGTGGCGCAAACGAACGCATCCTACTATGGCGAAGGCAATTGGCTTATGAATATTTAGAACGCAACGTTCGTCCGACAGTACTTCATGATTGGCTGATTTTATGGTAGAGGCTGGGCTCATAATATTAATGTCTTTATTTGATGGGGTGGTCGCTCAACGCTCTAGGAAGGTCTCTAAGCAACGTCAGCCCTTACCTAATTAATAATTATGAGCTAAACGCATTGGCGCTGCTGCACGGGAAGTATTGCGTCACTGAACGGCCGCGTACACACGCACTGGTGCTTCATGTAGGTGTGGGAGCAACTTTAGGAAACAAAGTGTCCATCGCTGCAAAAGTATCACACATTTTGTACTTGTTCTCCGTTGGTTTAATATTTTCGAAAGAGCTTTTAAAATCCAACGAGATCAACAGACGTTCGGGTCACTGTCCTGGTAAGTACATATATTCGTTTTTAACTCTTCAAAGGGTGATAATAACAGTTTGATAATGTCTTGTCAACACGTTTATTTTAAAGTCTTACAATTTGGTCTTTTGATAATTTTTTTTTTTTTTTTATAGACTCAACAAACACGCAATATCTAATGATGAGGTTTATACCTTATAAACATCTTACATATGTTGTGTCCTAGGACTAGTTACTTTAGTCATAATAATGATGAGTGTTTAGTGATAAACAGCTGCCGTTCATGGGTTTGAGTTATCTGTACACACATGTGGCTCTATCCCGGATCAGATGTAGTCATCTCAAACACACATGACCTAAAATTATGATCTGGTCAGAGAGGAAGAATTGTCCTGGGAATTTACCTGCCTCACTTGAGGAAATACACTGCTTCACTCCCATATCAGGTTACCTGTCAGAAATGTTTGGTTTAGGGATACTTTTTGTTCTGAATGATTGATTTTCCTTTCTTCCTTGTTTAACTTTGGAAATACTTTAAGTAACTGTAAGACATTATGTTTGTGACTCAGAATTGATCTATTATGTGTGGATTGATTTACCATGATCACAGTGGTATTCTGAATTTGACACCCTTTATTTGTAACACAGAGTAAAAGTTGAAGTTTGAGACTTCAAGGAATATTTCACCCTCCAAAATTAACATTTCTCACCCTGATGTCATTCCAAATCTGCTATTTTCTTTCTTCCTTTTTTTTTTCCTCAATAATGTTTAGTCACCACCAGAGATATTCAAGAACCAATTACATTGATGTCACTTACATCAGACTTGAGACATCTTAATGCACCATATTTGAATGTTCGCAAATTTGAGAACTACAGCAGAAGGGACACTTTTCAATAAATATTTAATATAGACTTAAATATCAGTCAGTTCCAAACACAAATCTCTCATATAACTTACGAAGACTTGGAATATAGAACACAAGTCGTATGGACTACTGTATTTTTAGAGCTTGACAGCATGTTCAGTTTTATTGCATGTTGTCAGAATATTCTGCTAAACATTTTGTTTTGTGTAGCATGGAAAAACATTTGTAATGTGGAACATGAAAGTGAGATTTTTGGTTGAATTATTCCTTTAAGCATCTCAAAAGAGTAATCTATCCTCAGAATAACTTCCCACAAAGCTCAAATCATTTAAACTGTCTTATTGTTTTTCCCTCTGTTTTTTCCCTCCTTTTCACTTTTCTAGAGAAAGCAAATGAAATGAACATTGGCTTGTGTGTATGCGTGTGTGTTTTTAAGTGGGGTCTTGGCAGGGCTGGGAATCGAGGGTCACATGACAGGATGCCAAGAGCACATGAGCACCAGCTGATGGTTATTAGATAAGCCTAATGTTAAAACTTACAGATCACAAAACACCCAACAGAGCCTTTATATAAGGCATGGCAAAAATCACTCGGGACACTTCTATCCAATAGCAAAATTGATATATTTCTTTATTTGGTTAATGAAGATGTTTTCAGCAAATTGGACACATATTTAAGCCTGTAATGTAATTTCAGATAGCTCTATTGTATTAGTACAATTTGCATCACTATTGCTTGTCTAAGTATTAGAGTTGAGCTTGTGTGTTGTCCTGTAGCACTTGTGTTTCAGACATGAATGATTTCTCAAATCATGCGTGTTGTTGAGGAGAGTGTACTGCTTTTACTTCACTAAGTGATCCAATTCACCATTTTCACCTGCTGGACCATAAAACAGGTGAAAAAAATCCCACAGACACACATTGAAGGAAGGACCCGAGCCATATGGCGCATTTAAGTCCTCCTGGGAAGGTTGTTTACAAATTGGGAAGTATAGTAATTATGACATGAGTGTTCAAATAACTGTGGTCGGAGCAAGTTGGTGGCGGTGTACATTTTCTACAAAAAAAGCTTTGAACTCTCTTCTCTTTTTAACTTTGCTTTTTATGTTTTTATTCAATTTATGAAAAGTTATATTCTACCGTAATTGTACAATACTATCGTATTTTGATAACGCTTTACTCCAAGGTTCCATTAGTTAACATTAGTTAATGCATTAACTAACATTAACGTTAAAGATAATAAATACTCATTATTAGTAAGTCAACCATACAAGGCCCATTAAATAATATGAACAGATACGCCTTTTGATTTTAATATTGTATTTAATAAATCAAATGCTTAAATTAATATTTAAAGATTAATAAATGCTTTAGAAGTACTTTTCATTGTTAGTTCATGTTAACTAATGTTAACAAATTGACCCTTATTGTAAAGTCTTACCCATATTTTGTACATGCTACTAATTTTATTGTAAATTAAAAAAAATAAAAATAAATAATAATCATCAAATTAACTGTTAATAGACGCTGCACTCTTACTGACATGCCTTCAACTTGGAAACTTCAGAAAATCCAGAGTTTCCTCGTAATTCCGACTTTGTGGTGTTGTTCATGTGCTTTAGACTTGTAAATACGATATTTCTGACATGACTTCAACGCAGACCAGAAGGTCACAAATACCTTTTTCTTGCCAGACAGAAAGAAACCATCTAGAACATCCTATAGATTTAGCTTCAAGTAGGCTAGTTCACAAGATTCATCTTCTAAATCTGAAAGGTTATAGTTAAAATGTGATTGTAGTTGTTTTGGAATGGCTACCAGGCCAAAAAAAAAATGCCGCCTTGTTATATTTCTTGCGTCAGGTCAAACATTATGAGCTTCTGCAGATCTGCATAGTTATTTTGTCTTTCACACGTAGGCTACAGCTTGAAAAGAGGGAAGTGGACAATAAAAAAAAAGGCAACTTGTCAGAGCTTGACTGTCAGTGAAGAAACTCTGGTGTGAAATGCAGAAGAGTTTTCTGTTCCTGGATTGGCGGCTCTCTCCGCTAGCGCTGGCGTGCCGCCCAGGGTGGTACTCTGCTGGAAATGTTTGATAAAAGCCTCCGTCTCTGTTTCTCCTGTTCTTTATCCAGGCTTTCATCAGGGCTGTTTTGGTTGGACGGGAAGCACAACTCAAACTCAGGCATTTAGCTGAGCTGTTGCACAAGGCCAGTGATTGTTTAAGCACTTGTGTTGTGTAGATGTGTCTATGTCTAACTGAAATTAAAGCGTCTGTCGGTCTCCAGAAGTTACGGTAGTGTCAAGTGAACATCACAAACGTGTCAGCCAAAAGATGCAGCCAAACACTCACCATTTGTGTCTAGATTCTACAGGGTTTGTGTGTTCATGCTTATAGCACATAAAGATAAGGTTGTTTTTGCAAATCGGTGCACTTTCCAGACAGTGAAAACTTTCTCTAACCATCTAATTTGTCTGTTTTTCTGTAACCTACAGTATGTAAAAAACAGTTGCAGATTTTAGTATGATCCTTCTAAGTAAGAGTCTTAAAGCTGAACAGATTTGTCCTCATAATAGTGATTCTGTGGAGCTAAGAAGATCATGTAGAATCAAGTGACTGTGTTTTTATCCATCAGCTTCCAATGTTAACAGTAATGATAAACTAATACATTTGGTCTCATTGAAACATGTTCTCATTTTTGTGTAAATAATTTGTAAAGCCGGTCTTAAATTATTTTTATTTTATTTTTTAAAAGTTGGTTGGTACAAACATTTTTTACACCTTCTCCTTGCCATGCGTAAATGGTGCATAAAACATCTGAACGCTTTGTTCTTTTAGGCAAAATGATTTCACTGCATTTTGATAACACCGTTTTTTTTGCAAGATCGTTTGCCTTAGTAATCTTAAACTCATAAGCCCATATAGGTTAAACGGAGGTGCTTTAGGAAGCGGTTTCAACTCGAACTCTGATGAACTCCCAGGGAATGATGAAATATTAAAGTAACTCTTTTCAATAATAATATATTCTAAAATGTAATTTATTCCTGTGATGCAAAGCTGAATTTTCAGCATCATTACTCCAGTCTTCTTTAGTGTCACACAATGCTAAATCAGCATATTATAATTATTTCATGATTCCTGAATGATTTCATGAATGATTAAATTGAAACATTTATTATTATTAATGTTTATATATATATATATATATATATATATATATATATATATATATATATATGCATAATTTCTCAAACGGTGTGAGTGATTCAGCAGTAGGGTATACCACATTGCACGCTGCAAAATAAAACTTTTTTTTTCAGGACAGTTGACCGAATTGTCACTTGCCCTGTGGGGCCAGTGTTGCATCGTCACTAAAGTTGTTTTTTTTGTAATTTAAAGTTGTAATTTATTTGTTAAATCATGTAAGGGGGAATTCCCCAGCATTTATCGAAATTAAATTCAGGCAATGATTGGGGCTGTAATGTACATGTATTCTTTCAGAACTGTATGGTACGGATGTCACGGTTCGGTGCATGCAGTCACACTATGAATACAGTGAGTCACAGGCAATCCAGATGGAACTCCAATCCAGAAGGGTGCATGTGCGGTAATGCAACGCTGTTTGCTTATTTTGCTACCGGTAAAAAGCGCAGAAGAACCAGACGAGACGATCGATTGATGTTTACATCTCTCAGCCAGTAAAAAAGCCAAAAAAGCTTGAGAATAATATCTCACATAACATTACATTTATCTCAGGCATTTAGTGTTGACAGCTGGTTAGTTCGCTAGAGAAATGAACTTTAGAGAGAAGCATTTCGTATGCACTATATTAGCCTATTCATTATACTTAACCTGTTAGTAATGTCTTGATTAAATAAATTTGTCATGAAAACAAGTTATGACAGCCACTTTGTAAATGATTATATTTAAAAAATTAATTGGAGTAGGAAATTAACTTTATAATTAGCCTAGATTTAGAAGTTAATGAAAAACCTGCCTTATGTGCAATTTACATGTATTTTTTGATTATTATATCTAAAAGTAAATAGCAACTAAATGTAATAATTCTGGCTCTATTGTTATTTGTAACCTTTAATATTATAGTAATGTGCAAGAATGGGCTCCCTATATAGTTTACAGCACTAGCTAAGATATATATATTTTTTACCCTTAAGAAATTTGTAATTATAATTGAATGTATTTAAACACAGAGACACATTTGTTCAAAAAAATCTAGTTTAATAAAAAAGCAATTTTATGTTTAGTTTTCTCCCCCCTGCTGTAGTGAAATGTGACTTCAAAACCGAGGTACATACCGAACTGTCATGTTTGTGTACCTTTACACCTCTAATATACAGTTGTAATCGAAATTATTCAACCTCCATTCCAAATCAGGTTTATTGGCAAAATTTACAGACTTTAAGCTGTTTGCAATGAACAAATCAAACAAAAGTAAGTGAAATAGCTCAACACAACAAATGTTTCAAGTGATTTCTCCAAATTCAACTGAAAATGGAAGTTTTAATGACTTCTGCAGTCTCAAAATTATTCAATCCCCCGAATAGAATCCCTCCCAACAGCACAAATCTGCAAAACAGGTGTGATCTCAAGCACACCTGATGCAACTAATCAAGGGCTTCATTAGTTGCTCCAGGTGTGCTTGAGCTAGAACACATGAAATACCTGAACAGGGGTGCATTTCCCAAAAGCATCGTTAGCCAAATAAAGTTCCGTTGTTATCAGCATAGTTCAGCGAGTCTGTGTTTCCCAAAATCATAATTCTAACGAACATTCGCAAACAGCATCGCAAAGTTGTGGTTGGAACGACAGATCTCAACTTGTGGTAACTTAGAAGCATACAGTAGTTTCTTGTTTGCATGACATGTGGTCTCAGTTAATCCTTATCTTTAGCCAAATAAGCAAGCTGACATTTAGAATACATACAAATGTAATTTACGTATTTTAGTTTGTCAAGAGATTTAAAGCACCTTTTTTGAAGAGTGCGCATGTGCGTGTTAGAGCCCAAAAAATCAAGCCCGACCCTGCACGTGCACGTTGTGTCCGAGCCCGGCCCGGCCCGACACATTAACTGCAATCATGAGCCCGAGCCCGATTTAAACCCAACCATTTTTTAATACGTGGGCCGTTAAAACTGACGTTCTCAACTACAATTCCGAGTTTGAACTACAGAAATCTGTTTAGAATTATCTCAATGAATAATGCAACAAGGATGAAGCATGTAAACTGCATTGTTTGTTTATTCAGAATGGAATGGATCGCAAATGGATCCGAATGAAGAAACATAAAAAAACAAAACGTGAACACTCGACAAAGCCAACACATATGTTGTCACTGCCCACGACTTGTTTAAAATGGTTCCATACCTCCGACTTTCCTAAACTTGCTCAAAGTAAATTCACCTGTTTTTCTTCTTTTTTTTTCTTTACATCTTCAAGCTCCATGTTGCACTTAAGCTACACAATACAGCACAGCAGGCCCGGTGTGATGTGTGCGAGTGGAGGAGACGCTGATATAGCAAAACATCTGCCATTTAATTCGATCTCAAACAGATTAATTAAAAGTAGTTATTACTCCACCACTTGCGTGACATCATTAACCATCGTGGTTGAACAACCAATTTGCAACAATATGGTTTCGGGAAACAGTCGTGACTAGCTAGTTGATTTATTCAACAATGCATCGTATTATGGTAGTAAAGTAGCAAGTTACATCGTTGTATGAGAAACGCACCCCTGGCTAGGTTTGTTGAGTGTCACGTTTGACTGCATGAATGGTCCAAAAAGTTAGCAAGTCAAAGAAACACCTGCGCAGTTTTCTGATCAGCCAGAAAGATGAACCCAAGAAAAGTCTTCTGTGGTCTCGCTGGATGGATCGGATTGCTTGGGTCAGCCCCAGACGTTAAGCAGCTTATGGTCAGGATGGTCTTTAGCCCTGCCTCGTGAAATAATGTGGTCATTTGTTCGAGTTTTTATGTTCTTTCTGGAGTCATATGATCCGCTTTAATGCAGTCTGAAGAACCCCCACTGAACATTCTCACAGCTACAGCTGAGCCATTCTCCGGATGCTTTTCTTTCCTCAGTTGTGTTTGCGGACATGACAAGACAAGATGTGCATCAAGACATTATGAAATCATTGGGCTGTTGAAACAGGAACAGGTTTTACGCACTCAAGATGTGTCTCATTTTGAAGGCTGCGTCCTCCTCATTTGTCGGCCGCATACATCATAAAGAACAGAGCAGTAGCTTATAAAATTGGCCATTATTCCTAGTGAAGCATAAATTGTTGTAATTTTTTTGGAATGTAGTGGTTAGTTCACTGAAATGAAGCAGCCTCCTGAGGATGCAGTCTTCAAAATGAGAGACCGCTTCATTCTTTTTATTTAAGCTCACACATGACATCATCTCACAAAGGAAGAATGTTCATTGATACTTTGTGAGAAAATATATTGATGTGCTGTTTTTATATTTTTTTGAAAATAGAGCATGACAATTTTAAAGACTAAAGTGACGGATAATGATTGTCTCTAGTGTTAAATAAATACCACCATAGTTTATGAAACACAACTTTTAACAAAATCATGTCTCTGTATTGTAGTCCTAAGGCACTCGATTAACAGTGAAAAGAAACTTGAGTTGACAAATGTGAGTGGAAATAAAAGCTGTTGTGTAGATGCATTCAAGGGTGTGAAGGTGCTTTTTCAAAGTATGTTTCCTAATTTAATCTCCAGGATTTCAGCATTTATGGACTCTCATGACCAATAACAAATAAAATGGGTTTAAGAAGCATATTTACTGTTCTTAAACAGATATGCAGCACTCAAATTCTTTTTTTTAGTTTCCTGTTACTAAATCAGCACTGTTGCATCAATGAAAACGCTCGCCTCTTAACGAAATGCTTGAAAAAGAATGGTCCCTTGATGTACTTTGTTGATTAATGGTTTCATTTGGGGTTCGCTAAAGTCAGCATGAATGTTGATGACAATAATTTGGCAGTAATGCAATAAGTATCAGCTGTGTGCAAAGTAACTCACATTTGCCATCCCACATAACCCATCACAGAAAATGGGTAAAATTCAAATATTTGGACATGGAGCTCCATTGAGATCCCCATATCTATGGGACTGAACTATCTATGGCCTTTAAAATGAAGATTTCAAAAGGAAAGTTTGTTAAGAATGACAGTCTAGAAGGATATTAAGATATCTTGAATATTTGGTTTTCGACCACTGAAAATGTGTACAATTTACCCATTTACTTGTGGAGCCACATTGAGATGACCAAATCTCTGGGATTGAACCATCGAGGGCCTTTAAAATGAAGATACCAAAAGGAAAAGAACCAGAATCTAAAAGGATATTAAGATATCTTTAATTTTTTTGAGTTACAGGCATGCAAACTTGAGGCAAAAAAACACAAGTGCTTTTTGTCATTCTTGAACTGTCACTGTTGGCATATAATGCAACAAAGATTACTAAAGTCAACAGATTTTACTAATAGACCTACCAATCTCTGTGTAAAAAAATAAAATAAAATTCTTTCTAAAGTCATTTGTACACTCCTCTAATTTGGCTCCAAATCTCAGGTGAAAATTTTAATTTTGTCCCCCCTCTACAAAATAGTGGATTACTCATTAAATACATCTGTGACATTTAATATTTTGGCTTTTATCACGATTTCTGTTTATCTTTGTACAGAAAAAATATTTACAAAATCAAAAATTTGAGCTGGGGAAGTTTACGAAATTTGGTTGATTTGACATGGAATGACCCCTAACCATAATCAAGGCTGCATTTATCTGATCAAAAATACAGTAAAAACAGTAATGTTGTGAAATATTATTTGCAATTTAAAATAACCGTTGTCTACTGTAATATATTTTGAAATGTAACTTATTCCTGTGATGCAAAGCTGAATTTTCAGCATCATTACTCCAGTCTTTAGTGTCACATGATCTTTCGGGAATCATTCTAATATGCTGATTTGCTGCTCAAGAAACATTTCTGATTATTATCAATGTTGAAAAGAGTTGTTGCTTCATATTTTTGGGGAAACTGTGATGCATTTTTTCAAGATTCTTTGATGAATGGGAAGTTCAAAAGAACAGCATTTTTTTTAAATATAAACTTTTGTAACATTATAAATGTCTTGCTGTCACTTTTAATCAATTTAATACTCCTTGCTGAATAAAAGTATTAATTTCTTTCAAAACAAATCTTACTGACCCCAAACCTTTGAATGGCATTGTCTATCAATGATACTACAATAACACTGCTCTGTGTTTGTCCATCGCAGGTCCTCACTCAGCTCTAAGTATGTCCGATGGGGACTATGATTACCTCATCAAGTTCCTCGCACTGGGGGACTCTGGGGTGGGAAAGACCAGCTTCCTATATCAGTACACAGACAGCAAATTCAACTCCAAATTCATCACCACAGTGGGAATAGACTTCAGAGAAAAACGTGTGGTGAGTATTTTAACTTATTTAGCTTGAGTATTCGGCTATGTGATATAGCCTATTTATAGTTCTATGCAAATAAGATGCCATTATCAGGTCTCATTGGTTTAGGTGTTTCCTTCTCGATTTGTAATGGAGGTTTAGTGTTTTGGAGTCCCGGGGTTAACTGAACTGTGAAATCCCATCGTCCTGTTCAGCTTTGCACATGGAATCTTGCCCAGAGGTTACAAACAGCAATTCATGTGTAAATCGCAGCCTCAGGTGCAGGGAGATATATACAGGTTCGTCTGAACATGGTCATGAATACTAGATGCAGAAAAAACACATGCAAAACACTGCACGCCTGCGAACGCAAACAGACGTTCTCTGAGTAATTATGCTTTTCCTGAATGCAATACGATGCCTAAGGCTGCTTAATTTGTTCGGAACACGCTACGACAAGAGTCAGTCCACATAATTCACATGCTAAACACCTTAAAATATGTCAGATAGATAGATAGATGGATGGATGGATGGGTGGATGTATGGATAGATACACAGTATATACAGGATACAATAATATGCACATTAATAATATTTATTATGTAATATAATATGTCTAATCAACTAATTGTTGTAGTAAAATTAACTCCACTACAAGTGGTTTATTCTCTTAAAGGGCTTTATTTTATGATGATGACTAAACTACATCCCACCTATTACATGACTTATCAAATCAAATACATTGGCATAAATATTGATTTAAGTAGAAGCTTTTTTATTGGATAAAAAGATGGGAAGAAAGAGTGTGGCGTGATATGTAAGACTTGAATCTAGAAGCTGTAAAGCATTAGTGGCCGCCCAATATTTTTAATGACCTTGGATTTTTCCTATTAATTTTTCCCATAGGGATTTTTAAAGTTATAAGCCATGAGTTAGACCTTGATTTAGGAGCTCAACAAAAAAAAATTTTACGCACAAAAAAACAAAGGTACAAGACAGTGTGTATTACAGCTTTAGTGAGGGAAAGAACTACAATTCCAAGCCATTGTGAATGATATAACCAAATTCAAAACAATGTAGAAATATAAAACTACTGGTTTAAAGACATAAAATCAGCAAAAAAAAGTATCACACAGTTGGCATACTGTAACGTTCTACTCGGAGCTGTTCACATCCTTGGAATTATGCGTTTCTATGGCACACAGTAAATGCCAAAATGAATCTGCAGCTGTCAGGTGGTACAAGTCAGCGCTTGTACTATTTTTCGTTTATAATATTTGTAATGTTATGTGCTTTGAGACCTGAGGTAATTTAACGAACGTCTCGTGTGTCGTGACACTTTGCAGACTGTGTTTTGAAGGAAGTGTGGCTTTGGAGATGCTCTGAAGGGAAGGTGGGATCTTCCCAGCTAACAAATTTTGGTTCCCAGAATGTTAGTTCCCTATCAAGGCGGAACTTCGACATTACGGATGTCGTATATGGGAACTCCTCCCTACTTCACTTCTGCTGAAATCTTATGGCTAACGCCAGCAACAGCTGGCCAATGACGCAAATATGCAAATACTGACAAACTCAATGGCAGTATAAATGCATGTGTCGCATCATTTCCCGTCAGAATCTTTCTCTTCACGCTCAAATCGTGTGCTCTGAGATATTACCTACATTCTACATCCTACAGAACTCTCGCCGTCGTCGAAGGTGCAAGGAAGATACGAAGGATTACTGTCTTCAGCATCCGATGGCGACTACGTGCAACTTGTGCTCAGGCCCCATCGTGCCTCCGGACACGCACCTGTTCTGCGTCGCGTGTATGGGTCTGGCTCACGCCGAGGCAGCCCTATCGGATGGCATTTCGTGCGATAGC
Organism: Abramis brama; assembly: GCF_963993115.1. Taxonomy (NCBI): domain Eukaryota; kingdom Metazoa; phylum Chordata; class Actinopteri; order Cypriniformes; family Leuciscidae; genus Abramis; species Abramis brama. The sequence continues at coordinate 22,391,535 of NC_139971.1, forward strand.
TGCCAATGCGAGTCCTCAAGGCCAGACGGAACGAGGCTCGTGCAGCAGCGGGGATTGAGCTCACCGCCGCCAGAGAGCCGCTGGTGAGCTCCCCCCCAGCCGAGGTGGCAAGGAACGGGAAGCAGTCAGCTTCCCCGACGCCACTTTTCGCCCCCCTCCTGAAGTCGCTGACTTTCTGTCCTTCGGGGCAGATGAGGAGGGCGATCCTATGTCCCTGTCAGCGTCGGAGAAAGACTGGGTATCCGAGCACACCCAGTCGGAACAGGAGAGCCCGGCGGACCTCCAGGAAGAGCTCCTTAGAATCCTAACCATGGCGGTTGCCGAGCTAGATCTCTCATGGAACACTCCGGACGAGCCTTCCAAGAGTAAGCTCGACACGTGGTTCCTCCAGTCGAGCCGCCGTCAGGCCGCGTCGAAAAGAGGAACCCCGTTTTTTCCTGACGTACATGATCAGGTAGTGAAGTCTTGGGCTGCACCCCAGTTGGCGCGCACCCTCGCTTCTACTCAGGCTATGTTTGCCCCCGTGGACGACGCAGAGGCCCATGGATACCTACACATGCCCTCCGTCGAGGAAACCGTCGCCGCCCATCTCTGCCCGACCTCGACACCTGCCCTGGGCTCGGACCGCAGTCTGCCGTCCAAACCCTGTAGGTTCACGGCCCACCAGGCGAACAAGGCCTACGGGGCAGCGGGGGAGGCCGTGTCCGCACTCCACGCTATGGCAATCCTCCAAGTCCTGCAAGCGAACTGCTTAAGTCTTTGGATGGCGCCGCTTCGGTAGATGCTGGCGTCATCCGAGACCTGCGCTCAGCGACGGACCTCGCGCTCATGGCCACCAAGCGCTCGGCTCAGGCTATCGGCCGCTTGATGGGGTACCAGGTGGTCCAGGTCACAGGCACCTCTGGCTCACTCTGTCAGACGTGAAGGACGCCGATAGAAAGACGCTGCTTAACGCACCGATCACCTCGACTGGCCTATTCGGAGATGCGGTGGATAAAGTCACCGAGCGCTACTCTGAGACGCAGAAAAAAGCGAAGGCGATGAGTCACGTCATCCCTCGCCGGGCACCACCTCCTCAGCAGCGATCCCGCTCTTCGTCGGCCATGCGCCGCCCTCAAGCGCCAGCCAGGCAGCCATCAACCCACCGCGCTGAACCGGATGGCCGCGGCGGTCGAACCGGCCAGTGGCAAGGCGCCGGGAAGAGGAGGATGGGCCAGAGGAATAGCCCGCGCAGAGAACGGAAGCCCGCGACGAACCCCGCGGCTTCAAAGCAGTCCTCCTGATGGTCCGGGCAAGAGGGAGAAAGAGCACCAGGGAGGTCCCACTCCCAAGCGTCGTGCTCTAACGCACTTGGTCCCTCAGAGTTCTGCCCTGAGCGACGCGTGTTCAAAATGTTTGAAGGTTGTTGTTTGTGTTCAAAATTGTTCAATAAAGCAAACTATCTCTTCACAAAAAGAGCCTTTTCTCCCTCTTGCACCCCACACTGTGTCACTCGCCCTGCCCTCAAGCAGCGCAGAATCACGGTTCATAACTATAAACTCACCTCGTGGGCGCGAGGTATTCCCCCTCTCTCACAACCCCCCGGCAGCGCCGGCGACCTCAGCGGCGATGACCGCAACTTTAGAAACGTGCCCACTGAATCACTTTCTAGCAGCATGGGAAGCTATTCCGGGCATTTCGCCGTGGGGGTTAAACATAATTCACCACGGTTATACACTTCAGTTCAAACGCAGACCACCCTGCTTCCGCGGCGTGATCCCGTCATTAACTTTGCCCCAAAATGCTCACATTCTGAGGCAGGAAGTGTACAGTTTGCTAGAAAAGGGAGCTATAGAACCGGTTCCCCCGAGCGAACGGGAAAACGGCTCCTACAGCCGCTACTGTAGTACCGAAGAAAGGAGGAGGTCTCCGCCCAATCCTGGACCTGAGACCCGTCAACAGGGTGCTTCACAAGCGCGCTTTCAAGATGACAACACTGAAACAGATCCTGGCACAAATTCGTCCCGGGGACTGGTTCGCTTCAGTGGACTTAAAGGACGCGTACTTTCATATTCAGATAGTGAAGCGTCACAGACGGTTTCTGAGGTTCGCGTTCAAGGATGCGGCGTACCAATACTCGGTACTCCCGTTTGGTCTGGCCTTAGCCCCCCGCACGTTCTCGAAATGTGTAGACGCGGCGTTTTCTCCCCTCAGATCGAGCGGAATGCGCATCCTAAACTACCTGGACGACTGGTTGATTTTCGCCCACTCGAAAGAGACACTAACCGGCCATGTGGAAGCTCTGCTTTGCCACTTGAGGACGCTTGGTATGCGAGTAAACGACCAGAAGAGTGTGTTCACACCGAGTCAGTCAACTACATTCCTGGGGGTGTGTTTGGACTCAGTAAGGATGCGAGCCCGTCTCTCCTCGGAGCGAGTAGAGGCTCTAAGATCATCTCTGGGTCTCTTCAGACCAGGCAAGCCAGTTCCGCTGAAGGATTTTCAGAGACTATTGGGTCGGATGGCGGCGGCTTCCTCGGTGTGTCACCTGGTTTGCTGCATATGAGACCGCTTCAACACTGGCTGAAAGCTCGTGTCCCCCCGAGAGCGTGGTCCTCCGGCCACAAGCGTATCATGGTTACCCACAGCTGCATTCGTGCTCTGGCACCATGGAGAAACCCGGAGTTATTCAGCTCAGGAGTCCCCCTTTATGCCTTTCCTCCGGTGAAAATTCTGCCCACAGTTTTGTGCAAAATCAGGGAGCAGAGAGCGTCAGTGATCCTTGTAGCTCCCAACTGGCCGAACCAGCCTTGGTTTAGCGGACATGAGGGAGCTGCTGGTGGGACAGCCTTGGGAGATTCCCCTCAGGAAGGACCTGTTGTCTCAGGCAAGTGGCACGATCTGGCATCCCAACCCCGGGTTGTGGAACCTCCATGTGTGGCCGCTGCAGGGTCGCTGAGCGGGCAGGACGCTCTGCATTCGCGAGCTCTAAACACCATTGCAGAGGCGCGAGCCCCGTCTACCAGACGTTTGTATGCCTTAAAATGGGGAGTTTTCTCTAAATGGTGCCAGGATATCGACATCGACCCGGGGAGCTGTCCCGTGTCGGATATTCTGCGCTTCCTTCAGTACAGGATGGACAATGGGAGTTTACCGTCCACTCTGAAGGTTTACGTGGCCGCTATTGCCGCGTTTCATCCCCCGGTTGATGGACAGTCTATTGGTAGACACGCGTCGGTAATCGGTTTCCTCAGGCGAGCTAGGAGATTATGCCCGGTGCGGCCGCCTTCGGTTCCGCCGTGGGATCTGGCCCGGGTTTTGAAGGCTTTGTCTCTTCTGCCATTTGAGCCCCTGGCTTTGATCGCCATCAAAGAGCTTTCCATAAAAACAGCTCTACTTCTCGCTCTCGCATCGGCGAAGCGAGTCGGGGATCTGCAGGCTTTCTCGGTAAGCGATGACTGCATTTGTTTTGGACCGGGAGACTGTAATGTTACTCTCAGACCGAGGCCGGGTTATGTCCCTAAGTCGCTCAATACTCCGTTTAGGGCGCAGATTGTTACTTTGCCTGCCTTGTCTGCTGAGCCGTCAGCCTCGCGGGATTCTGACGCTCAGAGTTCCGTTTGCCCAGTCAGAGCGCTGCGGGCGTACATTAATCGCTCGGCCGCTTTCAGACAATCGGACCAGCTGTTTGTGTGCTTTGGCGGATGTAACAAGGGACGGGGGGTCTCGAAGCAGAGGCTCGCTCACTGGATTGTGGACGCTATTGTTTTGGCTTATGATAGCCTGGGGCAGGAATGCCCCCTTAACATCAAGGCCCATTCGACCAGGGCGGTTGCCTCGTCGTGGGCCTGGACCAAGGGTATGTCTATTCAGGATTTATGCCTTGCGGCTGGCTGGTCTTCTCAGAACATGTTCGCCAGGTTTTATAAGTTGGATATACCCTCTGTAGCTTCTCAAGTTCTCTCGGTGAGTTAAGTTTTACTTATCACTTAACAGTTATTTACTCTGCGCTTTGCTCATGAGTGGTTCTGTTGTAAGTAATGTGTATGCTTAGTGCACTGCCACCGCTATGCGTTGGCTTGTTCTCTCAACTGTTGTTGCCCTGATTTCTCAGTGTTCTCTCAACTGTTGTTGCCCTGAATGTTGTCAGTGCAACTTCCCCCGGTTATATTGCTTGGAATATGCAAATATCTCGCAGAGTGTGGTAAAGCGGTGATTGGTGCAGCTCGACCTATCAGGATTAAGAAGCTTGCCATTGGCCAGCTTTGACCTATCAGGCGCGTGTATTCCGGGGGGGCGGAGTTGGTCGTGGGTTCTGTCAGTCTGTGGTATGTTCTTGCTTCCACGGCGGGATTCTATACAGTTCCCATATACGACATCCGTAATGTCGAAGTTCCGCCTTGATAGGGAACGTCTCCGGTTACTTTCGTAACCTCGGTTCCCTGAAAGGCAGGAACGAGACATTACGCTCGCCGCCGTGTTGCTTGATTCGAGCGTTTCGTTGATTCTGACGGGAAATGACGCGACACATGCATTTATACTGCCAGTGAGTTCGTCAGTATTTGCATATTTGCGTCATTGGCCAGCTGTTGCTGGCGTTAGCCATAAGATTTCAGAAGAAGTGAAGTAGGGAGGAGTTCCCATATACGACATCCGTAATGTCTCGTTCCTGCCTTTCAGGGAACCGAGGTTACGAAAGTAACCGGAGACGTTTTTGGTTCCCAGAACGTTATTTTTTTTTTATGGTTCGTTTTTAGTTAGCCAGTAAAGTTTTCTTAACGTTCCCAGAACGTTATTCTTATGTTCAACTAACCTCAATTCATCTTTTTTTACTTACTTACCAAATACAACAGTAAATCTATATAAATAATCAGCCTACAGTCCATGTTTTTGTTGATTCATTGTTTAATTGTTGATTTAAAAAAAAAAAAACACAATCATGAGGTATGCATCACATTCAAAACATGTGCAAAAGGTGCAATAACATTATAACAATTGTTTTATTAATAAACAAACTAACTACTTCAAACCTAATTTCATTTAACACAATTTTTTTAACACTAACTATTAGTTGTAGATTTTGCACATTCAATACATTCACAAAAAAGTGTAATATTACAAATTAACAAAATAAAATAAAAATAGCTACTTTTAAATTTATTTTAACTCTCTACTTTTAAACACTTTTATGAGTAGGCTAATGTAGATTCTAATTGTAGATTCTGCACTTGAAAGCCTCTTCCATCTTCACCAGTCATCTGTAACAAAGAAAAGTAATAGTATAACAAAGAAAAGTAAAAATTTATATTCTTGTTTATCGGCCTTGAAAAGCAAAAAAGGAAATGAGAAAAGCAATAAAAAAAACATTTTTATCAGGCTCCTATAGGAACATATATGTTTAGGTTCTGTAATGTCACTTAAATAGCAATCAGTCATTGCCATTAAAGTGAAATGACTGAACCTAAATAGGAGCCTGATAAAAATGCTAATTTTAAAAGAAATGTCAGACCGACTTAGGGGTTTTTTTTTGCATCTGAAGTCTTCAATTGTACTGTACACAAATTATTATTATTATTATTATTATGTTCAGATCGCGCAGCTCAAACAGCATTGATGTAATTTGAAACAGTATGCCTAATTTTAAGATTTGTACTATTACTGTTATATTAAAAATGTTATTTTTATTAATAACTAGCACATTTTTGTTCTCATATTATTTTCATCAACAATATGGTTTGATTAAAATAGTTTCCTTATTGTCCGTGCGGAGGCGATTCCATTTTATTCATCCATGGCACATGCATTTTGTTTCTTTATATGCAGCCCAATGTTATCCAATGACTTGTTTGCACTATTTAGGTATTTTATTTAATTTTTTTGTTAGGTAGTAGATTTTTTGGTAACACTTTACAATAAGGTCTCATTTGTTAATGCATTAACTAACATGAACTAACAGAGAGCAATAGCCTTTGATAAAGTTAGTTAATAAAATATGTGTTCATGTTAGTTCACAGTGCATTAACTAATGTTAACAGATGCAACTTTGGATCTTAAAATGTCTTAGAAATGTTGAGACATTAAGATTAATAAATGCTGTAGAAGTAATTGTTCAGTAATTGTTGGTTCATGTTAACTAATGCTAACAAAATTAAACCTTATTATAAAGTGTTACCATTTTTTAATAAAGAGAGTTGGAGTATAAAATGAATTTTAAAAGTTAAGGAATCTTACACTGGTTCAAACTAGGCTACTGTATTGTATATGTTTGATTTATGTTGGAAGTGTTTGGGACATGGATTTTAATGGCGAGCCTTTTTTTTTGTATTCAGGCTATCAAAGTATATCAAAATTTGAATTTAGATTTATCGGCCAATATATCGGTTATCGGCTTTCAAATGTAAAGAATTACCGGTTATCGGTAACTGTTATCGGCCAAAATTTTCATATTGGTACATCCCTAATAAAAATGTATAAACCAGGGCTTGGCATTTACCCTGGTCTTATACTTGTCCTTCAAATCGGTCATTCACTTGTCAAAAAAAAGTTACTTGTCCAGGAATAAATAATTTTTTTGAAGTAACGTTAGGCCTCTGTGTGTAACGTGTGTGTGTGCGCAGCTGTGCGCTTAAATTAAAAGAGCACATTAATATAAAACGGTGATTCAACTGGCTTGGAACTACCTGTGCATTAAGCGGTTGTGTGACATTCATGTTAATACTAGGCATAAGGCATTATAACACACCTTTCATTTGCCCTCCAGGTGGGCATTCCTATAATGGTGTGTGACGTCACGTGAAAACTATGAATTAACCGTCCAGTGAAATATATTTATATTAAAATAAATTAGTTTACTTCCATTCACACATTGAAAAATTGCCAGCAAAACCTTTACAAAACTATCAAAATCTCTCATCTAACATAAGATGTGATTAAAATAACTTACAGCTGAAGTCTATAGTTTAACGCAGAGCCATAGCTACCTCTAGTTAGTTACGGTTGAGATGCTAACGGACTTTTCCCGAAGACACTAAATCATTTCTATAAAGTAAATATTCAACGGAAACGTGTCATTTACATGAAAGAATGTGTCAGAAACATTTGTATGTATTATTTGTGTAATTTTGGGGACTAAACTTACCTGAAAGTAGTGAAAACAACAGTGAGAGACGGAGTTGCTTTCTGTGTTAGTTGAGCTGCCGCCCCGTTTCCATGGTAACGCCCTCCGCTCCAGACTCCACGTTCAAATGCAACTCGAATGTTCAGTGCACATGCCCATTAAAACACGTAGAAGTTGCGCAACATTTACATAAGGTATTATTTGATAATCAGATAAAATATCCTGAAAACTTTGGTTTGTTCTATTTGTTCCTATTTTAATAAAACTGTTCAACACTGTTGTGTAATTGTAGTGTTTTGTTTTTTTCTTGACCAAAAGATTATGGCCCAACAATATGTATGTATGTAATGGTAAACCTTGAAAAACTGTGCCTGATTGCCTAACATTTTTTTCCTCAGTGAACTGAGTACATGGTGTTCCAGTTCCACTCTTAATGACAGTTTCTTTATTTGTATTATTTTGTCCGGATTTTCATAGTATTTTATAACTCTCTGTACCCTTATAAGACATGATACAGATATATAGCCTAATATGCAGCGTTTGGTCCCTGATGTGCCGTTCAGTGACAGGGCAGTATGTGGTACTACAGTCTTACAATTGATTCCAGTCAATTCTGGACATGAGGGTAACAAACATTTTGTGAGGTGAGGAGAAGTGCGTGCTGCTGGAGAAGAGTGTGTGCTGGAGAGCGTACATTCAAAGAATACAAACATGAATTTATTATTGTATTTTCATTTTTTAGGTTATTTAAAAGTAACCACCCTGCAACGTTCTGGGAACATTATTTTATGATGGCTAAAAAAATTACTTATAGAGAACGTTCCCTAATGGTTATTTTTAAGTTGTTTTTAGGTTATTCAAAAAATAACCTTCCAGCAACGTTCTGGGAATGTTGTTTAATGGTTGCAAAAAATAACTTAAAAATAACCATTAGGGAACGTTCTTTATAAGTTATTTTTAGGTTATTTAAAAGTAACCACCCTGCAATGTTCTGGGAATGTTATTTTATGGTTACATAAAAATAAAACCTAAAAAGAATGTTCCCCTGATGTTAGTATTTGGTTCCCAAAAAAATAACCTAACGGGAACCAAAAACTAATGTTAGGGGAACGTTCTTTGTTAACTGGGTTATGCTTTCAAAGCTAGCTTGTATTGCTTGCCTCTACAAAATTGCCTTAACTAGCTTTAAAGAGCCCTTTCTACTGACTCTGAAAAACACCAGGAGAAAGGTGCCCAGGGTCTCTGAGTGTTGTGTGAACATGATAGTCCTGCTGCAGGAGGTTTGAGGACTGCAGATGTGGCCAGAGCTATAAACTGCAATGTTTGTAATGTGAGACAGTGCTACAGGGACACAGGAAAACGCATACTGACTGATGCTACTTTTGATATTGACCCCACTTTGATCAGGGACTCATTTTTATTTTAAATCTGTCAGATGTCTGTTAAATTTGTTCAGTTTATGTCTCAGTTGTTGTATCTTTTTTTGTTCATACAAATATTTACCTTTATAGTTACAGCAGGGAGAACAAGTATTTGATACACTGCCGATTTTGCAGGTTTTCCCACTTACGAAGCATGTAGAAGTCTGTCATTTTTATCATAGGTACTCTTCAACTGTGAGTGACGGCATCTAAAACAAAAATCCAGAAAATCACATTGTATGATTTTTAATTAATTTGCATTTTATTGCATGACATAAGTATTTGATACATCAGAAAAGCAGAACTTAATATTTGGTACAGAAACCTTTGTTTGCAATTACAGAGATCATACGTTTCCTGTAGTTCTTGACCAGGTTTGCACACACTGCGGCAGGGATTTTGGCCCACTCCTCCATACAGACCTTCTCCAGATCCTTCAGGTTTCGGGGCTGTCGCTGGGCAATACGGACTTTCAGCTCCCTCCAAAGATTTTCTATTGGGTTCAGGTCTGGAGACTGGCTAGGCCACTCCAGGACCTTGAGATGCTCCTTAGTTGCCCTGGCTGTGTGTTTCGGGACGTTGTCATGCTGGAAGACCCATCTTCAATGCTCTTACTGAGGGAAGGAGGTTGTTGGCCAAGATCTCACGATACATGGCCCCATCCATCCTCCCCTCAATACGGTGCAGTCGTCCTGTCCCCTTTGAGAAAAGCATCCCCAAAGAATGATGTTTCCACCTCCATGCTTCACGGTTGGGATGGTGTTCTTGGGGTTGTACTCATCCTTCTTCTTCCTCCAAACACGGCGAGTGGAGTTTAGACCAAAAAGCTCTATTTTTGTCTCATCAGACCACATGACCTTCTCCCATTCCTCCTCTGGATCATCCAGATGGTCATTGGCAAACTTCAGACGGGCCTGGACATGTGCTGGCTTGAGCAGGGGGACCTTGCATGCACTGCAGGATTTTAATCCATGACGGCGTAGTGTGTTACTAATGGTTTTCTTTGAGACTGTGGTCCCAGCTATCTTCAGGTCATTGACCAGGTCCTGCCGTGTAGTTCTGGGCTGATCCCTCATCTTCCTCATGATCATTGATGCCCCACGAGGTGAGATCTTGCATGGTGCCCCAGACCGTGGGAGATTGACCGTCATCTTTAACTTCTTCCATTTTCTAATAATTGCGCCAACAGTTGTTGCCTTCTCACCAAGCTGCTTGCCTATTGTCCTGTAACCCATCCCAGCCTTGTGCAGGTCTACAATTTTATCCCTGATGTCCTTACACAGCTCTCTGGTCTTAGCCATTGTGGAGAGGTTGGAGTCTGTTTGATTGAGTGTGTTAACAGGTGTCTTTTATACAGGTAACTAGTTCAAACAGGTGCAGTTAATACAGGTAATGAGTGGAGAACAGGAGGGCTTCTTAAAGAAAAACTAACAGGTCTGTGAGAGCCAGAATTCTTACTGGTTGGTAGGTGATCAAATACTTATGTCATGCAATAAAATGCAAATTAATTATTTAACAATCATACAATGTGATTTTCTGGATTTTTGTTTTAGATTCCGTCTCTCACAGTTGAAGTGTAACTATGATAAAAATTACAGACCTCTACATTCTTTGTAAGTAGGAAAACCTGCAAAATCGGCAGTGTATCAAATACTTGTTCTCCCCACTGTATATTTTGTAGTTTAAGCGTGTGACTATCACGTCATGTCTTTCACCAGGAATGCACTGTTAAACATGATTGAATAAATAATTGTATTTTTCAAAATATTATTTTAAATCTATATAATATTTAAAATATTATTTTAAAGTTGTGCTTAAGATTACATTTATTTGAATGAATAAATTATAGCATTTATTTTAATTAATTATCGAGAGAGAGAGAGAGAGAATGAGATGAGAGATTCGTACTTGCGTCTGTTCAGCGCCTCTCTTTCTATTAACAACGATGCTGATGCTGTGAGTTGAATTACTTAAGTATAGCGTTGTAATCCCTTGTTGCTGAGATAATGTAGCGATTCAGTAGCTAAACTATTTTATTAATAAAAGTCGCAGGGCAGCGTTGATGAGTTTCTGTGCTCCTGAATGTTTCTGTGCGTAGCGCGATGTCCGCTTTGTCTGCGAATGACGTGTGTATGTTCAACTGTGATTGAACTGACTTGGAACTACCTGTGCATTAAACGGTAGTTTAAGCCAATCAGCCAATCAGAATCGAGTATTCAGACAGACAATGGTAATATATATTTATACAAAATAGATATTTGTTTTTAATTCAACATACTATTTTGAAAAACTTCCACAAAAGCATATACCAATGATTAATGGGATAATTCACCAAAAAAAGGAACATTTTGTCATTACTTACTCACCCTCAAGTTTTTCCAAACCTGTATGAGCTTTTTTTCTTCTGTTGAACACAAAAGATATTTTGAAGAATGTTGGTAGCCAGACAGTTGATGGTAGCCATTGACTTCCATAGTAGGAAAAAAATGCTATGAAAGTCAATGGCTACCGTCAACTGTCTGGTTACCAACATTCTTCAAAATATTTTCTTTTGTTCTAAACAGAAGAAAGAAACTCATACAGGTTTGGAACAACATGATGACAAAGTTTTAAACTGTGGGTGAACTATCCCTTTAACAACTTCGTAGCTTACAGTAGGTCTGTCTTTAATGGTTTATAAGTTATTGTGAAAAATCCCCCTTTCCAATTCCCTTTGAAAAAAATAATGGGATTTTTACATCCAGACTGTTGCACTCAAAACCATGCAATGGTAAAAAGAACTGACTGAACATTTGCTTTGAGAAAACTGAATCGGGATGGCTGGTATAGATACGGAAATGTGAATTCAGTAGAGCAGATTGTGTGTGTGTTTTAGGAGAATGATAAAGGGATCCTCCCACTTTCATATGGCATAATAGAGCAGGGATCCCTCCTTAAGAACAAACACTTCAGCACTTAAGACATCAAACAAATGCTGATCATTCAGGGCCACACGATCAAGAGTCATACTACTAATGAGACACTTCCAGCACTGAATCATCAAGTGTGCATTTCGTGGTTGTGTTTAACTAAGTCAAAAGTAAATTCAAGTTTCCTGGAACTGCATACCAATGTACTAAAAAAACACATAGTAACACCCTGGTAACCACCACAACAACTGTAGCAATGTGGTAGCACATCTTGCATCAGGCAAACCTCACATTTTCTGCAGAGAATATAGTTACTTTGTCGTAACTGTAGGGTTGGGTACCGAGTTCGATACTTTTTAGGTACCGACCGAATTGCCTCGATACTATCGAGTATCGAAAAATGACTTGTTTTTCGGTACCAGATTTCGATACCTAAGGGGTTAACTCGTCAACGTCAGTGCTCAAACAAATACATATGGAATGCACAACGACACGCCTAAAGTCGCTCACGCACATACACGCAAACTCTACACACACGAGACGCGCGGAACTCTCTGTATATGGGGTGAGATTTCGGTCACAATTCTGCGCGCGCAAGATCACATTTTGAGCGTGCAAAAGGGCATTTCGCACGCGCGTGAACTGAGTTTTGTGGAGAAATGTTCGTCTCGCAGATAAGAAAATATTGCGAGCGAACGAAAATAAATTTTGCATTTAAAATAAGTATTTGGATGTGCGCGGACGTTCTCTTTCGCGTGTGCAAAGTTTCACTTTCTTGCTCCTTTCATACCAGCTGTGAGCGCTCTCTAAGCGCAGACGGCTCGCTTGCTCAACACAACCCAGCGTTACAATATGCCATAATTCCAGCCAATCAGAGATGAGACTTTTATATTTACCGTTCAATAATGCAATCGCTGCTGTCTGTCCCATAGAAGAACATGACAGCCAGCGTGTGTTTTGGAACTATTGCGGCTTACATGAACCACGTGACAGCCATAGCGGCGACATCAAAGAGTGTCGCAACTCTTTCTCTCTATGGCTCTGCAATATGCCATAATTCAAGCCAATCAGAGATGAGACTGCTAAATTCTGATTGGCTGGCTTGAAAACTAATCACAAGACTCCCTGCATCACCGACTGCGGAAGAGAACTAGTGCAGTTGAGTAAAGTTGTCGAACTTCCCGGGTCAATAACTCGTGAGCTAAACGTTGTTACTGCACAAATAACACCTCTTTTTAATCGTAGTAATGTAGACAAGCAGCTACAACCTAATTTTCCTCCAAACGAGCTTTCCCTCGCAGTGGACAAAATACATTGATCTCTATGCGCAGGCGGCAGCGAGACAGATCCGAAGGGACCGTCTGAAAAGTGCAAAACCCGAAAAGCGTTACTACGAAAACAGTCAATAACTTCACTGTCACACACTATAGTGTCATCAAATTCAGTTCACACATCACTGCTGTCCTGATGGTTATACTACAAGACTTATTTTGTATAAATATCGTTTTGCGTATTTTTTATGATTATTATTTATGAAAAATATTCAAAAACTTCACTGTAATTCACTGTATTGTTGGCAAATTCAGTTCACACATCACTGCTGTCCTGATGGTTATACTACAAGACTTATTTTGTATAAATATCGTGTTGCGTATTTTTTATGATTATTATTTATGAAAAATATTCAATAACTGCACTGTAATTCGCTGTATTGTTGGCAAATTCAGTTCACACATCACTGATGTCCTGATGGTTATACTACAAGTATACTACTTCTCTCTATGGCTCTGGCATATTGTAACGCTGGGTTGTGTTGAGCAAGCGAGCCGTCTGCGCTTAGAGAGCGCTCACGGCTGGTATGAAAGGAGCAAGAAAGTGAAACTTTGCACACGCGAAAGAGAACGTCCGCGCACATCCAAATACTTATTTTAAATGCAAAATTTATTTTCGTTCGCTCGCAATATTTTCTTATCTGCGAGACGAATATTTCTCCGCAAAACTCAGTTCACGCGCGTGCGAAATGCCCTTTTGCACGCTCAAAATGTGATCTTGCGCGCGCAGAATTGTGCCCGAAATCTCACCCCATACTGTGCACATACTCATATGAGACGCGCGCGCGCACACAAACTGTCCACGCACATTCTCATGTGAGACGCGAGCACACACACACAAACTCGCGCACATACTCAATGAGACGCGAGCACACACACTCGCAATACCCTAAAGATGTGGAAAAGTCGATCAAAAGTGTGGCTACATTTCTCCAGGCTCGATGCCAACCGCGCGCGATGCAGTATTTGCGGTAAAATAATTGCTGCAAAGACGGTACCACGACAGATATGATGAAGCCCTTGACAGTGCACGGAGTAAACATGAGAGCAGAAAGTTGCTCCGTCTTTGACTGGTAAATGAAGAGATACCTTGTTGATTACTCTGACAGTGTTTATATTGCAATAATGACCTACTGAATGTACACTGCCGTTCAAAAAAAAAAAATTTCAGTAGGCCTAAGGATGCATTAAAGTGATCAAAAATGACCTTAAAACATGTGTAATGTTACAAAAGATTTCTGTTTCAAATAAATGCTGTTCTTTTGAATTTTTTATTCATCAAAGAATCATGAAAAAATGTATCATAGTTTCCAAAAACTGTTTTCATATTTCTGAAGGATCATGTGACACTGAAGTAATGATTTTGAAAATTCAGCTTTGACAACACAGGAATAAATTACATTTTGAAATATATTCAAATAAGATTTTAAATTGTAATACTATTCCACATCATTACAAGTTTTACTGTATTTTGATCAAACAAATTCAGCTTTGGTGAGCATGAGCTCTTTATAAAAAAACATTTTGTACCTTATGTATATGTATAAGGAATATTTTGTTCCTTTGTGCTTTTTTTGTTCCTTTGTGCACTGACTAAGGAGCATGAGTCAAACTGAAAAAATAAAACCAAAGAGTTTCTGAGGTAATGTGTTATGTAATCTTGTTAAAATGGATTTCATAAAATTGGTATCGGAAAAAGTATCGTTCTGGAACCGGTATCGAAATCAAGGTATCGGTATTGGTATCGACATTTTTTGAACGATACCCAGCCCTAACTATGTGACAAGGATATTCAAGCACTATTAAGCACTAATATAGTCTCTTAATAAGGTGTACAAATCCAACGGTCCTGATGGCACAGCCGGGAGAGGTCAGAGGATCCACATTCAGCTGTGGGATACAGCTGGACAGGAGAGGTGAGGTGCAGATCAGTACTTGTGCTTTACTTCCTAACATGCACTCAAGAAAGAAATTGTCTATGAGGTTTTATTTAATGTTCTGACTGTTTTTTCACTGTTGTGTGACTCGTGTCTTCTCCTCTAAACGCTCATGCAGATTTCGGAGTTTGACCACAGCGTTCTTCAGGGATGCTATGGGCTTCCTGTTGCTCTTTGACCTCACGAGCGAGCAGAGCTTCCTTAATGTGCGGAACTGGATGAGTAAGTCCTTCATACCTTACTGAGTCCAGACTCACTGAAACAAACACGAGACACATGCATATACACACGGCAGACCTTATTTTGTTTTAATACATTTACTTTCTTTTACCACATTTAAAGAGTAGCTACATACATTTTCTTCATAAATGGTTTATTTTTGCAACAAATTATTTGTAACAAATTTACAAATTATCTTCCCAAAAATTATTTTTATTTTTATCTAGCAGCTTAGAATGGTTGCCCATCTAATTGTAAGAATAATAAAAGGTATTTAAAAAAAATAATTTAATATAATTTGATGAACTGTATTAACTATCAGCTTAGAGTGGTTGCACATTTTCTTATAATAAAATAACAAAAAAATAATAACACAATAATATATATATACAGTGCTATGCATAAGTTTAGACACCCATGCTAAAGTTGACTAAAAAGAGGAATAAAAAATCATCTTTTGGAAATTGAACTTAATGCCTTAATTAAAAAAATTAGGAAAAATCCAACCTTTAAGGACACCAATTTTCTTTGTGAATGAATAATGTATTGTAAATACATAAATGTTCTTCCTTAAAATACAGGGTGCATAAGTCTGGACACCCCTATGTTAAATTCCCATAGAGGCAGGCAGATTTTTATTTTTAAAGGCCAGTTACTTAATGGATCCAGGATACCATGCATCCTGATAAAGTTCCCTTGGCCTTTGGAATTAAAATAGCCCCACATCATCACATAGCCTTCACCATACCTAGAGATTGGCATGGTTTTATTTCAGTTAGCCTAATAGCTGGTTTGATTTGCATTGAGAGATGATCTTATGGAAAGTACTCCATGCCAATCTCTAGGTATGGTGAAGGCTACGTGATTAAGGAAGAACATTTATGTATTTACAATACATTATTCATTCACAAAGAAAATTGGTGTCCTTAAAGGTTGGATTTTTCCTATTTTTTTTAATTAAGGCATTAAGTTCAATTTCCAAAAGATGATTTTTTATTCCTGTTTTTAGTCAACTTTAGCATGGGTGTCTAAACTTATGCATAGCACTGTATATATATATATATATATATATATATATATATATATATATATATATATATATACATATATATATATATATATATATATAATGTGATATATAAAATATATTAGTGATTAGCCATCTAATAATAATAATTATTATTAGATGAGTAACCACTCTAAGCTGCTAGTTATTATCATTATGATTATAAATCATTTTTCAAATAATAATTACTAATGAACTTCTGTGTTGTCTTGTGCAGGTCAGCTGCAAACACATGCGTACTGCGAGAATCCCGACATTGTCTTGTGTGGAAACAAATCCGACCTGGGGGACCAGCGTGCAGTGAAAGCGGACAATGCACGAGAACTGGCGGAAAAATATGGGTGAGACGCTCCATTCACCTGATCCATCAAACCTGAAGAAACTTGCCCTGTATCTGTCACACATGACCTTGTCTGCTTCGAAAAGCAATAGTTTTTTATTGTAGACTTTAGGACAGAAATGCTTCACTACTTTGCCTGTGGAATGATCTGTTGATTGAAAGTATTTAGGTTTCGTAGTATTCGGATGCAGTGGTGCTGGATCAAGTTATGAAGCAGGGGACTGCTGGCTAGTTAGTTATGAGGTCATCACATACTAATTTGATTGTGGTGATAAAATTACATGAAATACTAGGGAAGTTGTACGGGTGTGTCTGAGTCATGCAGTAACGTGACATGGGAAATGATATGCTGGTGTGTGCAAGTCGTATCTCAATGTAGGTCTTCATACGTGTTCACAGGGTGCGGGCAACTCCAAGGATGTTTGTTTTAAGGGCCGTGTCTGTACCGTGTTTGCCTAAGATGAGGGCATCTCTCGTTAAATGTGACACTTTAAGATGGCGGTATACCGAAAAGCTAATATTTACTGTGTTAATGTGAGGAGTCTTCAGTTTAGAAAAGCACTTGCTTTTAGTTATAATGTCTCACAGTGTTAATTGCGACAGGCTATAGTGGTTACATCATGTTAGATCTCGTGAGATCAAGCAACTATTCAAGAGTGTAAATTTGTTGTTGTCAATAATGTTGACAATAGGGCTGCACGATTTGGGGAAAAAATCATATTGCGATAATTGAGGTCAATATTGCGATTGCGATATAATAAACAAATGGTCTCATGAGTCAACTTGCTTGGACAAGGAAAATAAATGCACACACAGATTAGTGATAATCTGCCTAAAGAAAAAAAGTTCTTTAGTCAAGAGCAGTGAGTGTTTTTCTCTGTTCCCTTTGTTCTTTGATTAACTTTAGCGACAGATATAATTAGTGGCTACTGTGTACTGTCCCTTTAAGACCAGCCGCTGTTGACAGAGACGTGGATCTCACACACGCCTCATTCTCTCACGAGTCACAACTCTTCACGTCCATAAGACTGCTCATATGTTATGAAGATACTCGACGAAAATACATTTTGGCATAATTGTGTGTGTTATTGTTCGTTCAAGCTCGAAAGAGAACTGTATTCTGGCATGCTGTTTTGTGCGCACGCACGATATTAGCGCGAGTCTTTCTGTGTTTCACAGTCAGGACATTCACTGACAGCGCGTTCATTTTGGCATACATGTGTGTTGTTCGTTCTACCGCGAAAGAGAACTTGATACTGGCGCGCGTCTATCGGTGGGCCGTGTGTGTGTGTACGTACGTGTGTTTGTGTCTGGAGGACATTCACTGACAGCGCGTTCTTGTCTTATCGCGCATGAATGGTTTAAAAGCATTTGCATGAATAAGAGCGGGATCATGTAACACTAGCCAAAGGATGCCAAAAAATAACAGATGATGCGTTAATTACATTAATTTGTTTATTTAATATAAAATCGCAGAATTTTGCGTCATATAATCGCGTAAGCTTGACATCGCGATTGCGATACGATTAATCGTGCAGCACTAGTTGACAATGTGTTTATCCCTAGTTCTCAGCAGTGTGCAGTGAGTTTGCAGTGACTCATCTGTTAAATGTTATCATAGTGTACATCGATTGTGTTGACTGATCCTCACATCTAAACTCCTCCCAGGCTTGTCTTTGTACAAACAATAGTCAAGTCAAGTCAGCTTTATTTATACAGCGCTTTTTACAATACAGATTGTTTCAAAGCAGCTTTAGAAAGATAACAGGAAAATAATGTTGTAATAATATTGTTGAATATAAAATTAAATGTCCCCAACTAAGCAAGCCAAAAGCCAATGGCGACAAAGGCGAAGAAAGGCGAAAGAGGCGAAAGAGGCGACAGTGGCAAGAAACCAAAACTCCATCAGGTGGCAGAATGGAGAAAAAAACCTTGGGAGAAACCAGGCTCAGTCGGGGGTTCAGTTCTCCTCTGGCCAACATACGAACGAACAGTGTATGATTATGATTCAGGCAGCATTACAGGTCAGAAGTCAGATTGGATTGGAACATTATATTATCCAGTTCCATCTGGTTGAAGTCATCATGCGCCTATGGAGATGAGTTTGTTGAGGATCAGTGCTGATGGCTGTCATGTCGATGAGGCCTTCACAGGGGGAGTCTAGTTGACCACCTCTGCTGACACTTCAGGGATGCGCTGTGGTCGTGTCTAGGTGCAGGTCCTCCATCTGATCTGGATACGGCCCAGATCCGGTTGACTACATCATGTGTTGTGGTCGTGCCTATGCGCAGGTCCACCATCTGATCTGGATACGGCCCAGGTCCGGCTGATTACAGTTAACCTCGGAATAAACAGAAAGACTAAAATTAGCGTAGATGCCGTTCTTTTTATGATATAGTGAGTACATCAGGTGTTATAGGAAGTGTTCCTGTGCATTTGTTCTATGTGTATGCCAGGTTTAAGAGATGTGTTTTTAATCTAGATTTAAACTGACAGAGTGTGTCTGCTTCCCGGACAATGTTAGGAAGACTGTTCCAAAGTTTTGGTGCTAAATAGGAAAAGGAACTACTGCCAGCAGTTGATATTGATATTCTAGGTATTATCAACTGGCCAGAATTTTGAGATCGCAATAGACGTGAAGGACTATAATGAATAGGGTTGTTAAGAGCTCGCTCAAGTACTGGGGAGCTAAACCATTTAGTGCTTTGTAAGTAATCAGCAATATTTTAAAATGTGTATAATGTTTAATAGGGAGCCAATGCAGTGTTGACAGAACTGGGATAATTCTTGGTTCTGGTAAAAACTCTAGCTTCTGCATTTTGGACCAGCTGTAGTTTATTTATTAAGCATGCAGGGCAACCACCCATAATAGCATTACAATAATCTAGCCTTGATGTCATGAACGCATGAACTAATTGTTCCGCATTTGTCAATGAGAGCATATTAAATAATTTAGATATATTTTTAAGATAGAAAAATGCGGTGTTACAGATACTAGAAACGTGGCTTTCAAATGAAAGATTGGTATCAAAGAGCACACCCAGGTTCCTAACCGACGACGAAGACTTGACAGAGCAGCCATCAAGTGTTAGACAGTATTCTAGGTTATTACGTGTGGACGTTTTTTGTCCAAAAATTAGAATCTGTTTTTTTCAGAATTAAGTAGTTGGAAATTATTAGTCATCCAGTTTTTTTTTATATCAGCTATACATTCTGTTAATTTCGTGAATTGGTAAGTTTCGTCAGGGCGTGAAGGAATATAGAGCTGCGTATCATCAGCATAACAGTGAAAACTAATGCCATGCTTCCTAATGATATCTCCTAAGGGTAGCATGTACAGAGTGAACAGCAACGGTCCTAGTACTGAGCCTTGTGGTACGCCATACTGAACTTTTGATCGATAAGACATCTCTTCATTTACTGCTACAAACTGATAACGGTCAGATAAGTATGATTTAAACCATGCTAATGCAATTCCACTAATGCCAACATAATTTTCGAGTCTATTTAAAAGAATGTTGTGGTCTCAATAGAGACATTTGAATCTAAGACTGCAGGGGTTCTCAATCTTTTTTGCTCTATGGCCCTATTCGGATGGTAATTGCTTCTGATGTGGACGTCTGTAAAAAAAAATATTTGCAAAACACCTCAGTGATAAAACTCATGCATTCGGATGGCGATTTATTGACAGTGGATGAGTTTTGTAATCCCACTAACCCGCAAACACGCTGCTCATGTTGTCAGTCATATGATTATCTGCTGTAAATAAAATGTCATATGCTTGGAATAATACAAATAAATTGATATTTAATTTAATAATAGGAAAATAATGTTCTATTTATTTAAAAAAAGGGAAGCTAGACGCGCGTACCCTAAATTCGAAATGGTTCTTATATCCTTGCATTTTATCTCAAAAGGATGTAATTTTAAAAATATGGAAATTAGCGGAAACAAGTTAATGCAGCCTCTTATTTACTTGAGGTAAAATGGTAAATGGACTGCATTTATATAGCGCTTTCAACAGACCCATGGCCACCAAAGTGCTTTACATATTGCCTCACATTCACCCATTCATTCACTTATTCATACACCGACGGCGGTGTCAGCCATGCAAGGCGCCATCCAGCTCGTCGGGAGCAGCTGGGGTTAGGTGTCTTGCTCATGGACACCTCGACACTTGCACAACCACCAACCTTCCAGTTTGTAGACAACCTACATGAACCACTGAGCCACTGCCGCCCAAATAAAGCTAAATAAAGGTAAAAAATAAAGCTGCTTGATTTGTATTTTTAATGTTGTGTATAATAGCCTACATATTTTAAAAGTGTATCATATATTGCTGCCACAATAACATTTGGCACATTTGAAACACATTTCAAATGTTTCACGCTTTTTCTCTTTCTCCTTTGTGTTCGCTGAGGTGGAGCTGTGATGAAGTATTGTTCTTGTAAATATTTTCCAGCATTTCAGTAATAGAAGTGTACATCGTACTTGTAAACCCCACACAACCTTGGTGTTTGTCAAAAAACAGAAGGTAATTTGGCCGGGGATTTTTACGCAGGTGGTGGGAGATTTATATTCTGGATTCGGATGGCAATAAAATCACTGACTAACCCCTGTAAATGTTGAAAATACCTTACATGAGAAACAATTACCGTCCAAATAGGGCTTTTGACTTATATTTTTAGGAACAAAAAAAGTAACAGAGTGTCCCTTTGAAAAGAAATTGTCAATACATCATTAATTCTTGTTCCAAAACATGTTATGTCTTACCCTGATTCACTGTGGTAAGCCTATTATAAGTATTTATATTTTAGACCAGACGGGATGGTTTTCACAGGAAAGTGCTTACTAGCGTCATATCGGTGCGTGTCCCGTCATATCCATAAATAGAGAAAAGTTGCTCCGGCTACTTTGTGTGCATGTTGTGGGAGTGACATAGGTTAGTTGTCCCAACAGGTGAGAAAGGTTGACATGGAGTATGCTAAAGCTTGAACATCCTGGGAATAATAAAAAAATAAAAAAAAATAAAAAAAAAACAGAACAGAGGAGAGAGTCTGCTGGCAAAAAGAGAACGTGACAAAGCTCGTAATAAAACAAAAATCAACATTGCCTTGCCTTTTCAGGTATGGCGAGAACTGAGGGATCTGAAATGTTGTACGGGCGAGTAAGGTATTTTACTGAACAGATAAATTGCCATATGTAGCTCTCTAACAGAGTTCATTTTAAAGCATTATCTATTGTCAGGGTCATTTCGTTATGGTTGTTGTAGCGCTGTGCTGGAATTTATTTTCAAGGAAGTACTGTGTCTATTAATGGGTATGGCTACAGTAATGTCTTCAGCTAGTGAACTTTATATCCTTTCCAACTGCCAAGTGCGATGGCTGCAATATACCCTATCGTTTAAAGACATTCCACATCTGGTGACCCAGTGACCACTAGGAAAGACTAGTTGGCAACCACGGAAGAGTGGTGACAGCGTGGAGAGAATGCTGGCATCTGGTGAAGACCAGAAACGGGGTGCCAAGGCTTGGCAAGCCAAAGCACTTCCTCCGTGAGGAGGAACCCAACTCAAGATGCTATGGAAAAGTTTATTGTAAGATACCACCAAGGTCGTGCGAGAGCGGGGGAGGATGAGCGACCTACAGGACAGACAACTGATATGACCACGGATGACGATCAAAGGACATCATTTCAGAACAACGGAATAACTAGAGTCTGTAGGTGTGGAAAGGTCTGCAAAGGCGATAGGGGTCTGAAGATACACCAGAGTAGGATGGGCTGTTTATGACACAGTTGTGTGCAACGAATCTCCATGCACCCAGAATCTCCATGCACACAACGGAGGAGTCAGCATTCCCTCAAATACCTACAGTGTATCAGACGACCAGCAACATCAAGAGAGGCAAGCCAGCCAGGAAACAGGTCAGCAAGTTCGGGCCATTGAGGGAGAGGAAAAGAGGAAAAAGCTAGTGCTGTGGCCAACAGCAGCAGCCAGGAAAGACTGGAGTCTTTCGACAGGGAAATAGACCAAGTCCTTGAGTCTGTCCTCGCGGGTGACATTGGCAGGAAGATAAAGGCAATGTCCACCATCATCTGGAACATGGGAGTATAGCGCTTTGAAACGGAGCAGAGACAGACCAAAGGCCCACAGCATGCTGGAGAGAACAGGCACTCAAGGGAAATTGCAGAACTCAAGAGGCCATTTGAGAAGACTGAAGAAGGTTTTTCGGCAGGCTCCTGAAGACGAAAAACCTGCCCTTAAAGAGATGCGAGAGAACCTAAGGGAGCGCATACAAACCTTGCGCCGAGCAGAGTGCCAGCGAAGGGATAGGAGGCGGGAAAAGGAGAGGGTCAAGTTCACAAAAAACCCTTCAAGTACCTGTCAGGGCTCCTTGGCGTTAAACGATCAGGAGTGCTAAAGACCCTGAAGGAGGAGGTAGAAGAGCACCTCCGTAAAGTGCACAGTGACCCAAGGTGAGAGGAAGAGCTCGACCTGGAAGGAAAGCTGTGCAGCCTAGAGGAGCTGACCATCTCCTTTGATGACGGAGAGCCCAGATAGCAGGAAGTCAACGACTTCATCCAAAAGGCAAGGGGAAGATCTGCACCGGGCCCGAATGGAATTCTGTACAGACTTTACAAGAACTGTGAGAGGCTGAGGAGATGTCTTTGGAGGCTACTTAAGGTAGTGTGGAGGAAGAACCATCTGCCAGACAGTTTTCTTATTGCCGAGGGCTGCTTCATCCCCAAGCAGGAGGACTCTTCCAGTTTGAAAGACTTCTGCACAATCTCGCTGTTGAATGTGGAGGGGAAGGTGTTCTTCGGAATCTTGGTGAAGAGGCTGACCCTGTTTTTGATTAACAAGAAGTATATTGACACCTCTGTACAGAAAGGCGGAGTACCAGGAGTCCCTGGTTGCACTGAACACATCTCCAAGATCATCGAGGACGCTAAGAGGAACCAGGGAGATCTAGCAGTCCTGTGGCTTGGCTTAACAAATGCTTATGGCACAGTGCCGCACAAGTTGGTCGATCACACACTCAGAGCCTATCACGTCCCCCAGAAGGTACAGCTGCTCCTCTGGAACTACTTCGGGCACTTCAAGATGCACTTCACCTCTGGTGACTTCACTACCAACTGGCAGAGATTGGAGGTTGAAATCGTGACCGGATGTACCATCTCTGTGATTCTGTTCACAGCGGCGATGAACCTCCTCGTCAAGTCAGTGGAGAAGCCTAGACGGGGAGCTGTGCTGTCAAGTGGAGTCCAACAGGTCCCAGGGCCAGGGTCAGGGCCTTTATGGACGACTTGACAATAACAGCGAGGTCAGTCCCAGAGGGCAGATGGATCTTGGAAGATTTGGTAGAGCTCACCACAGCAGCTAGGATGGAGTTCAAACCCTCAAAATCGAGAAGCTTGGTCCTGAAGCGGGGCCATGTGCAGGACCGCTTCCGGTTTAAGATTGTTGAAGATACCATCCCAACAGTCACAGAGAGACCAGTAAAGAGCTTAGGGAGGTGGTATAGAGCCGACCTGACTGACAAAGCAAGCGTGAAGGAGATGCTCAACCAAGCAGAAGAATGGCTGAAAGCCCTGGAGAGGAGTGGCCTGCCCGGCAAGTACAAGGTATGGGGCTACCAACACGGCATCCTTCCAAGGCTACTGTGGCCACTGCTTGTGTATGAGGTCCCCTTGACAACAGTGGAGGCTTCGGAAAGGAGACTTAACAGCTTTCTCAGGAGGTGGCTGTCTGTCCCCAAAAGTTTTTGGTCTATAGGGCTATACAGCTCAGGGAGCAAACTGCAATTGCCAATTACATCAGTCGTGGAGGAATTTAAGACAGCCAAAGTTCGGTTGGCCATGATGTTGTGCGACAGTGATGATCAGGTTGTGCGACAGGCCAACATCGTAATGAAGACGGGACGGAAGTGGAAGGCCAGCGGAGCTCTGAGGGAAGCGGAGGAGCGCTTACAACATGCAGACATCATGGGCATGGTGACCCAGGGGAGGCTGGGCCTGGGAGTCATCACCCGAGCAAGCTGGAAGGAGGCAAGGGCAAAGGACCGGAAAGGGATGGTCACTTTGCAGAGCATTGGGGACTCCTGGGGTTAGAGGGGCAACCCGCAAGAACCTGGTGAACAATATATCAAAGCAGGCAGAGACAGCATCCAGATGGCTGTGGTTGAAGAGGAGCGAGCGGTGGCTAAACCAGGCTGGCAGAGACGGCGGGGGTCAGAGCTGAGTGGTGAAGTCCTGAATGACCGAGGGAGCAGTTCCAGGATGCTGGTTCTGCTGTCAAGCCCCATTGAGGTGTAGTGGGCTAGTTGATGAAACACCGGTGAAGTAGGTTGCCCACTTGAAAACCCAGTGAAGTCAACAGGTCTGAACCATGCAGCTCTGCCCTCAGTTGAAGACGTCTGAGGGTAGCGACTTCTATGCAAGCCACCCACATAAGGAGCAGGACGTAACTCCTGCCAAGTGCGGTGGCTGCGATATACCCTATCGTTTAAAGACATTATATCTTTTAAGCCTCCAGTTCACATTAAGCTGGGACTATTAAGCTAAATTCATTTTAAAACGTATTCATACAGAAAATATGAGAAAATATTTAAATTATAAGAACATTTCACAATATTACTGTTTTCATTGTATTTTTGATCAAATAAATGCAGCCGGGTAAGCATAAGAGACTTCTTTCGAAAACATTTAAAAACAATCTTATGTTATAGCCTACTATATTATAATATTAAAAAATATATATAATGTAGTACATCATAATTATTTTTATTAATATTATTTTTAACTAGTAGCTCAGAGTGGATGATGGCACATAGAAACAATATTGTTGAAATCACTTTCAGAACCATTTTTTCCACTTTATGAATGATAAAAACATTGACAGCCAATCAGAATCCACTCTGCCTTAAAAACTTGAGCATTTAAAGTGGCAAACTACAAAACTACAGTGTGTACTTATACTAAACTAAGTTATTATGTGGATGCTAATATAGTCATAGTTAGTTATTTTTATAGTTATCGTTCTTGGTGTGAACGGCATTTAGATTGTGATATGTGTATTGAATGTACTATATCAATGAAAAAATCACTGTTTTATCCAATATCTATTTGTATGCTTTGAGAACTACATCAGTAGCTTAGCAACATCCTAGTTCCAAACTCCGTTTGAATCGGTTTCATTTTTCTTCTACTTGCAGTGTCCCGTACTTTGAGACAAGCGCTGCAAATGGTGAAAATGTGAGCCATGCTGTGGAGGTTCTGCTGGATTTGATCATGAAGCGCATGGAGAGATGTGTGGACAAATCCTGGATACCCGACGGAACGGTTCGCACCAACGGTCACAGCACCAGCGACCTGGCAGAACCGCGGAACACAGACCAGAGCAAGTGTGCCTGCTAATGTAATGATCCTCCCTGTGGGCCTCTGCTTCCAGATGCAGGGAAGGCTCTCTGATCTTTTTCATCATTAGTAGTATACATTTCAGTTTAATTCAGTGGATGTAGAAGATCAGAGTCCCTGCGCTGTGTTAAACCAGGGGTCACCACATCCTCACTTAGTTTTTCTCAGAATGGACTAAAGCCACCTACATTGTCATCAAGCTTTCGGCTGGTTACCAGTCTCCACGTTTTGAGAGCACTTTACACCAAATCCTTAATTCAGAACCCTTAATACATCAGACTAGATGTGTATCAAGGGCTTGATTTCTCTCACTGTGTGTGTTTCACTGTTAGTGCACATTTACTGTAAAAACAGTTGTTAGAAAATGAGGTTTGTGTTGATTTCTAAATGAAAACCTCACCTCACAAAATTATATAAATACATTTAAAAAATATACTTTAAACAATTATTGTCATTATTATCTCAGCCCGTCATTTGAAACCCATTTGACTTAAAAAAAACAAAAAAAAACAACAACAAGAGAAATAAGAAAAACATGATATGAACTTGAAACAATGAGGGTGAATTAATTGTGACAGAATTGTCATTTATTGGTGAACTGTTCCTTTAATAACTTGTGCTGGTTGTCCCCCTCTAGTGGACGGATGATGAATTGCACGTCCTTCAAATTTGTAGAACACTTTTAAATGTGTTAATATGTTATCTCTAGTCTTGTAGATGTGTCAGACAAATAGAATAAGTATTTAGATGTTATCTTATTCATATTTAGATTAGTGGTTGATTTATGTTGTATATTTGTTTAGACATTCACCAGGTGTTGGTTGTTTTTTTTAATTATTATTATTTCTAGACTGGTTCGTGTAGCTTTACTGCCACTTAATTTAATCATGGGATTTGATTTGGAATGTTGTTTAGATCAAATATCCACATCTATACTGTAAATTATGGTTAAAGTTCATACTTTATTTCTCAAAAAGGGGTTGCAAAGTGCTAGTAGATTCTGCTAATCTCATCTCTTCAGTCCCTCAATTTCACAAAAGCAAAACAAAATAATTCTAAGTGAATTTGTTTTTAATCTTCTGTGAACATTTTGGTTTAGTTTACAGAATCATTTCCAAAGTGCTTTATTTTACTGTAGTGCCTGTAACACTGTATCATTGCCAAACATTGTCTTTTGTGCCAAATACTGAAACTATTTGAGAAAATAAATATATTTTATTTATTATTATGATGTTGTCATATGCACCCTTTTGAAATGCATTACTTGTGAGCTGACTCATGTTGAAATAGCGATAATCTACATGCCTGACTGATGAAATCTGAAATTGCAGCACAGACCCACAAATTACCCATGGTTTTGTTTTGCACTTTTACTTAAGACATTGGTTGCCTCACAAAGAGTTTCTGTTTTTAGTTTGCCAATGCGCTTACAATCTTTATCCAACTGCTGCCTCCATCAAAGAAAACTGGAAGTACTTTGAAAGAAGTAGAATAAATGAACAGAATTTGTTTTTCCCCTTTTTGCTTAAAACAACATCTATTCTGTTTACTTGATTAATAATAATAATAATAATGTATATAGCATCTTCTGAACTGATACGTATAAATAAAGAATATGAATCTTGTTACTGATGATGGTAAATGATGAACCAATAACAGCCACGGAATGTGATGGATAAGGCACATTTAAACTATTTTATAGATTGTTTGGGTCGATTTACATCCTTTGCAATCAATATTTAAACGATTATAAATTGTAGGGTATAAAAATATCCTGAGAATAGAATTAGGTTCTAAAGCGGTTTTATCTATATGAGCCGCAGTCCTGAAGAAAAGCGCAATCCAAAAAGTCCAATCAGAAAGTGCACCGACCCTAGAGAACACAGCCAATCCCAAGCTGCTTCCAACAACACAACCAATCAGAATGCTGTGATTGCAAACACCATGGTCAGCTGACAACCAAAGGGTTTTCATTTTATTACTTTATTCTTACTGTTCTAATATTGTGGCTCTATCTCTTTAAGGTAAAACCATCCCTAAATTGCACATAACATGGTCACTTCACATTCCCTTTCCTGTCTGTGAAATGGTTCATGGCCAAAAAGTAATTCAGCTTGCCACACCAAATTGTTATAAACAAAACCTGTCAGGTTTCATAATTCTTATTAGTAATTATTATTAGTCTTCGTAATTTCACTAGGAAATATGTAACATTACAGAAGTCAAGATTCTATCGTGTATATCAAAGCTACGGTGACCGGGAGGGGACATGTTCGGTTCACATATGGTGCTTTTCCACTGCGTAGTACGACTCGTCTAGCTTTACTTTGGCACGGTTTGCTTTTTCCAGTCTGCAGTTTAGTACCGCTTCAAAAGTGGGTGGGATTATAGACTGATTATTATAGTTGCGTGACATCATTGCAAACTCGACACAAATAAACCCACAACACAGAAGCAATGGAGCATATCGATTCTCGGCATGTGTATGTTTTTCACTGCAAGACGAAGTTGTTTCTAGAGGGTTTGGTGTCTCGTGTCGCAAATCCAATGACGCTGGTAGTGACGATTCTCTCTGACCAATCAGTGTTTTACACATCACATTTTAGTTTCGGTACGGCTCACTTGGATCCTCAACCGACTTGGTACTATTTAAGCGAACCCGTACCAAGCCGTACCATGCAATGGAAAAGCGCCATTAGTTTTGTCATGGCCGCGAGATATTAATTTGTGGGAACTTCATATTAACTCATGGGAACATGGTAAGTCGTGGCCACAAAATCAATTTGTCGAGGTAACGGCATCTTTATGTTGTGGCCTTGAGATCCTATGTTGAGAGAACAACATTTTTCTCATGACCACGAGTTAAATGCATAAACAAGCTGTGCAACCATAATAATAAATAAATAAATAAAGACATGATCAGTGAATGGATTTAAGAGGCTGTGAGATGAGATAGATAAAAATGTTTTCTTTTAGGCCTATATTATTTTATGTTCAAATTATTTGATCATTTCTTGATAATAACAAACTTCATTCGAATGCTGTCTAAAGGCAACATCAAGTGCAATATAATATAATATAGGTTAATGTAATAATTTCTTAATTCCGCCCTTATTTTGTCATCCTTAATTAAAAATAATTGTAGGCCTATCCATTTCTGATAATTCCAGGTTGCTATGGTCACACAGGTTGTTTGCGCATTTAACTTGTGGCAACTAGAAAAATATATCGTTCCCTCAACATAGGATCTCGAGGCCACGACTTTACATTATGTGGCCACGGCATTAGTGATGGGTTGGTCATGAACGATTCGTTCATTTTGAAGGAATCTTTAACACCGTGTCCTAACCAGACACGATGCGATAAAATTCCAGCGACAAATAATTTGTCTGTCCACACTAGACGCGACGCGACTGCGAGATGCTCAAAATCAATCAAAACCCACAGCCAATCAAAATAGCATGTGGGCGGGCTCTCGGCAAGTGCACAGCACCAGAGTAATCGTGACGGCACTCGCAAGAAAATGGATAAGTAGCTACATAATCAAATTCACAAATATTACACTATTTAAAACATTATTAAAAATACATAGGCTACTGAGTTACTAAAACAATCTTTGTCAAAGAATATACTTGTTTGTTCACAGTTTGAACATTCTTGTTTCCATTTGTTTAATTTCAAGATCCGAGGTGAATTACCCATTGTTGCTTTTACAGCTACAAAGCTGGTAGCACTAAATGGTATTCAAAGTCACATTGCATGCTTTTAGCATTAAATAAAGCACATAAACAGTACCTAAGATTATCATTTCCACACTTTGCGTTTGTTGTTCCAGCTGCGATTAGGACAATTAATTGATTAGCCGTCGCGGCTGGTTAGGACAAAAACTTTGGTTAACATGGAAAAGATACATTTTATCGCGCATCGCGTGTAGGACTACCGAGTTGTCTCTGAGAGTGATTTGCTCATTTTGTGTTGACCGCGCATGCGCAACATCCAATAGGTTCTGTACTGGAAACAGAAATTATTAATTAATCTCTCGAGTCTTCGGATTTGGGTCCGAGTCTTTTGTTCTTCGTGTCAGTCCCATAGAGGCTATGCTGTCGGTACCGGAAAGAGAAATGATTAGTTCACCTCTCGAGTCTTCGAGTCTGATTCAGTCAGTCTTTTGTCACGTGATGAATGAATGACTCAAACCCGAAGTCAATAGACTCTAAACATGAACTAATCAATTCTGTAATTCTACAGACTGCAAAGCTCAGTTTATGAGGATGTCACGGGATGAACGAACAGCTTCGGGAGGTGAGGTAAACTAACAGACTGCATAGCTTGAAGACAATTTTTTTCTTATTCTAAATGCGATAAACATTTGATGTGTTTGGGGAATTTGGCTAACATGTAACATTTTAAATACATTCTGCTGAAATGAACAAAATGACTCGAAAAAAGATTCGTTCATTTTGATGAACGAGATTCAAAGATCCGAGTTAGTAAAATGATCCGAACTTCCCACTACTACATGAAATAAGGATGCGTTACCTCAACAAAATGATCTCGTGGCCACAACTTATCACGTTCCCACAAGTTAATGTGTCATGGCCACGACAAAACTAAGTAAACCGAACATGTCCCCTCCTCCCGATGACCGTACAAAGCAACTCATAATGAATTACTTTCTAGATCATTTTTATACTGTTGAACTGCTCCCCTCAATTCGTTCACAACATGTGGGAACTCTTCCTCAATCTCCTGAAACTGACAGGATGAAAAGACTGCAGGTGGTCAGCGCAGAAACTGTGGCCAACTGCCTTCCACCAAACAGGAAGCTGATCTCTGCAGAAACACAAAACTTCTTAGGCCTTGTCCACACGGACACGGGTATTTTTATAACCGTGACTTTTTTTACGCGGTTCGGCCGTTCATCCACACGGAAACGCAGTATCAGGTCACTGAAACCAAACATTTTTGAAAACCCCTGCCAGGGTGAGGATTTTCAGAAACGCCGGTTGCAGTGTTGTCGTGTAGACAGTAAAACCAGGGTTTTTGCTTCTGATTCAGGCTTCTGATTGGCCAACGTGGCTTTACGATTAGGGTTATATCGCCGCCTGCTGGTGTGGCATGCTCTTGACAGCGCTTGATAGCATGTTTTTGCGTTTTCATGTAGGCAGAGATTTCTTTTAAACCGAGCATGTGTAGACGGGATTTTTTTTTTAAACGCAGGAGGAAAAACTCGGATATAAAAATATCCGTGTCCGTGTGGAGTAGGCCTTAAAATGGTGAGTATGAGGCTGTTTTTTTAAAACACATTGGAGTTTCACAGCACAGATTTAAAGCAAAAGTTTAAACACCCGCTCTAAGTGTGCATGTTTTGATGTCCAAATGTTCTTGTTCTTAAAAATAGCATATTTTTTAACATATATATAAAATATAGATATATTAACATATATATGTTAATATATCTAAAAATCGCTATATCAAAATGGCTTCGGTGAATTCTTTAAGCGACAAAAACATGCCTTTGTTTAACAGGTTGGAGCATATTTCTGCCATAATATCCTTTGAAACAGAAAACATAGCACTATTAAAAATTATTTCTATAAAAAAATACTATTTGAGTCAAATGATTGTTTGAACAGCAGAAAAACTTATTGTGTGTTATCTGAAGTTTATATTTATGAATCAATTAGAAACCTTTCTGAGCTGTTTTGACACGATGTCAAGGATGTTCTCCTTATCCCAGTGCCACTTGTACTGGGCAGTGGTACGTTAGCACAACACTCTGGGCAGCTTTTGGAACATTGTGGAGGATTGTAGCTGGTTTATCTGAAATATTTATATATCATGGCATAATATCATCAGTATTTATTTGTTGAATAAACAAACTTAACAAATACAAACAATAAACAAACAGCTTTAATTTTAACTCTTAAAATTCACCTTTACCTTGTATGCATTGCCAGTCGCAGATATGCTCCCAAATGCTGTGATCATGCAAGAAATAAATGCAAGACACATTATATATCCAATCACCATACTTACAATAGCTATCCACCATTCATCCACACCTAAAAAAACAAACAAAAGGGAATCACTTTAGTTCAATGTCAACTACTTTTTTTTAATTCTTTTTTTTTTTTTTTTTACAGTTCTTCAGTGGTGTTTGCTCATGCAAAACCTTATGCCACAATGCTAGGGTGCCATGGCATGGCTAAGCCATTGCCTTTTTTGTTTTCATCTGGCAGATGGAAATCATATGTCTGATCACTTAAAAGTAACAGCACATCATATCACAGGTTTAAAAAAAACAAAACAAATTCTGATCGTAAAAGTGATGCTGTCCTTAGCAAACGCCACCGATTAAAGTGATTTCTGGAGACATTTTTCTGCACCAAAGACTGATTATCAGATTGATTATCATTTCTCAAAAAATTATTTGAGAAATGCGTACATGTTGGTGAGTCAATTGATCTCCAGACCATTTGAGAGAAAGCTCTGAAGGAAGCATAGAAGTATTTTTCCCCGATCGAGGTATTCTGCAAATTGTAACAGAAAAAAAGGAAGACATGTTGAACACATCATGTCAAACAAATGCCTGCATAAGCAATACAAAATGAGACATACCTCAATTTTCTCTTTTACAACCCAGCACTCTTGGGGAAACTCTTCCATTACAGATACGAAGTACTGAACATAAGTGTTCCAGTGCCAAATGAGGACCATCATCAGGAAAACGTCTCGGTTACTAATGTAACCCTCGTTCCCTGAAGGAGGGAAAGGGAGACGTAACGTCGATGTGACGACGTTATTGGGATCGCCTTGAGAGACCAATCTACTTCGAGAGTATTAAAACAAGCCAATGCACATTGGCATGCGATAATTGCATCAGCTGCTCTGCTTGCAGCGCGAGCATATAACGAGCAGCAGGTGCGTCGCATATTGTTTTATGCTGAGGAGCCGAGGCGTGTTCCGCTGTACAGCGATGGTCAGCAACCGTGGCGACGGGACGTTACGTCTCCCGTTCCCTCCTTCAGGGAACGAGGGTTACATTAGTAACTGAGACGTTCCCTTTCAGTTGTTCACGTTCGACGTAACGTTGACGTGACGACATAATTGTGATCCCATGGTTGCTGCCACATCCAGCGCCCTACGCAAGACTCTCAGACCCCCAACTTGATGGGGCGGAAGGCATGCATAGAGGAGTTCAAACTGCTGTTCCGTTATACCCCACACAGTGGAACTCTTGGATAACGCTGGGAAAGCGTGTCTTTCCAGGGGAGAGGGACGTTGCGGTACCACATCCTGCCCGAAGGGAGGTACCATGTGGAGAATACACATATGGACTGGCCGAAGGGGCAGTGCAACATATGGAATGTCACAGGGGTGGCTCCAGCCTGAGAAGGGGGAGGCAGCACCGGACAGTGACGGCAGAGCAGACTTTGCCAAGGGAAAGACACGGGCTCACCGCAGGGAGCTGGTCATGGAAGAATACGCATATGATTTGACTGATTTTCCGCCAGTGGCGGAACAGTATGATTTCAACAAAAGTTCTCCGCCCAGCCCTCCTCCGGGGAAGAGCAGCTGACTCTGGGTCGCCTGTCTCAGGCTGCTGAGACAGGTGGTGCCGTCTTCCTGCGAAAGCTCAACGTCACAGTATTTTTATTTAATTTTTTCGCAGGGGACTGACACCCTTGCCGACAAACAGACTGAGGGTCAGCCCATCAGTGACTCAGGGAGAACATTGTGGCAAGCTTTTGGTTACCTCAGCCTGCTTTTGAACTGCGGAGAACCGCTGGGCACAGTCTACAACAGTGTCGCCAAAAGGCCACCTCGTGAGATGGGAGCATCGAGAAAGCGAACTTTGGCGATGTCTCACACCTCTGCAAGGTTTAGCCAGGGGGCACTTCTGGACCACTAGGGTGGACATCATCTGGCCGAGGGCCAGCGCTGTAACTTTAACACGGTCAGTCACCAGGAGCAGCTCAACCCCGACTCAGAACTACCCTCATGCATTATGATTGTTGGCCTTTCACAATTTTTTTTTTTTTTTTTTTTTTGCAGGGTGGCTGTCACATGCAGGGAAGAGGCGGACTGCAGTAGCACTGCCGCCCCACCATTGAGGGTAGTGAGAGAGGAAAAACTTTCTGCAGCTTTTGGTACATTTGGCTTGCCATATTGGCACCAAAATGCTGCAAAAAGTTTTTCACACACATCCGGGAAGGCACGGGGGCGGGACAAGGCAATTATGTGTCGCACTGCGCCCCCAGTGTAACCCGGGAAAGCATGGCTGTCAAGTCTGAATCTGATTCAGCATGAGCATGCACACCATTATAGCGTGAGCTCAGCATCATCTTAATGATGCGTAACAGCCCTCTCTCTAATGCAGCGATCAACGTTTAATCCTCCCCTGGAGCCCCGAATTAAATGCTAGGTCCATCATGAGAACGACCAGCATCCCATCCAGAAGCTGCCAGGCATGCGAGACAGTGAATGTGGCCGTCACTTCAACAGCACACAGCATGCTGATCGCCCAACCTTAAAGAGAAAGGCAAGACGAACAACGTGCTGACGTGGTCATGTTCTCATAAGAGAATATAACCACCCACAAACAGAGTCTCAACATGTTTGCGATGCGATAGAGGAGTGAGGGGCCCAGACGGATTGTTTACTGGGAGGGGAAGCCCACACTATAATCCTCCGGTTACCCTGGCTATACGCAGAAGTAGCCCTTTTCTGGAGCACCAGAAAAAGAACTAGATCGGGGCATAGGCGAGGGGACTCCACCTTGTAGCGACAATGACAATGACATCCGGTTAGCTGCTGTTCAAATTAGTGCATCCTGATCTCGCAAACACATTCTTCGTTGTCTAAGAAGACAACGAGTCTGTTCATGGTGCCTCTAAGTCTGCTTGAACGGTCAAAATTGCATCTTTGTGGCTCCCCAGAGAGACATTTGAGTCATACATTGCCGTAAACAAAGGGAACCCTGTTGTTAAAATCCCCCCTCTCTGTAAAAAAAACGCACGCCTGTGAATCACGTGACAAGCCTCAAAGACATTCCAGATACTCCACACACACACACACACACACCATTCATGGAACTTTTCAGAGAAAAGTACCCCTAAAATGTTTGATATGTATTCCTTTGTTTCTCAAGTGTCGTCACTTGCCATAACGGAAACACTGACAATTTTATTGTGTGTTTAATCAAACTTTATTTGTGTGAAATTATGCATATGAATGTAACGTTATGTTTCTCCTATCTTTACTTGTCATCCTTGGTATCTGTCTGACCGTCCTGTTTTAATTCAACCAGTCACACATAGGAGATTACAGTAAAATGTATTGTTCTGTGTGTACAATCTTAAGAGGAAATATGAATTCTATCGCTCATAAGACATATGGTCAAGGTAGGCGTTTCTTCACAAACAAAGAAACTTTTTCCCGCTTCAGATCAGAAGATCTGATTTGCTGTTGTCCCAAAAAGAGGGCGTAAACAGATGTCTTTTAAAAAGAAGAGACCTCCACTTCTCGCTCTCTCACCCCGCTCTCTGACCCTTCCTCCTCTTCTCCACGCGCAGCGTTTCTCCTCCCAACGGAACCAGCTGGACCAGGCCTTGCCTTGGCTTCTCCTCTGGGACGCATACCCTCGCGTCATGTAGAAGCTGCCGTTCTTTGCAACTAAGTTATATATATTTGCCTCTTCCTTCACGGGAGATGAATCTTATTTTCCGGTAAACGTTACATTCAGTGAGCCTTTTAAGCTTCCCGCGACACCGGAAGACGCAGCAGAAACAGGACACCGTCCGCACTTTCCTGCCTCTCAGCCTCACCCGAACAGAGAACAAACTTGCAAGTATATTTATATCTGTCTAAAAGCTGATTCCAGGTGTCTCGTGAAATTAGGTTCTGTATGTAATAATTACTAGCTTTTCCCTTCTCTCTATATCCTTCTTCCTTTCTTTCTTTCATTCATTCTGATCACGTATGTTCTTGTTTGGTTAAATGTTTGTTTGTTTTATTGTTTGCATTTTTACGTACGTTTATATTTGTAGCTCATATAATCTCTCTAGTTTTGCATTTATTAAAATCCATTTATACTCTTCACTGTCTCTGTGTTTGAAAACCCACCTTATAAAGTCAATGAAATTAAAAGATCTAATTAAGCTACAAGCTCGATATTATAGACTACATTGAGTAGTTTTAATTAATAAACTCAGAAAGTTTGATGTTCGTGGCCAGAAGATAAACTTTCTTGGAGTTTGTAAATACCCCTTCCTAACTGTGATAATCTTACATTTATTCGCTGGACGAATGACTGATGACCAGACCAGTTACGGAACAAGGTAATCTCGATAATTATGACCGCCGCTAGCATAGCTAGCGAAAGCGGTCATATAGGGATTGTCAAAGTTTTTTTTTTTTTTTTTTCGTCATCTACTGAATTTTTCGTCAACGATACCAGGGACACCGAAACACCGGGGAACATGAAATTTGGTGGGCATGTAGCCCCACTAGACTTTTACGGAAAAATTTCGTTTGGTCCCCGGGGGCCACTCCCCCCCCCCCCGCGCTGGGCCCCCCCGCGCTGGGCCCCCCCAAACCCAAAAAATGCAGTTTTTCCTAAATAACTACCTGAACCGTGGCACCGAGGATGAAGACATTTTTATGGTATGTTGGTCTTAAGGGCCCACATCAACCTAGCCCATAATCGATTGTCAAAGTTTTTTTTTTTTTTTTTTCCGTCATCTACTGAATTTTTTCGTCAACGATACCAGGGACACCGAAACACAGGGGGAACATGAAATTTGGTGGGCATGTAGCCCCACTAGACTTTTACGGAAACATTTTGTTTGGTCCCCGGGGGCCACTCCCCCCCCTGCGCTGGGCCCCCCCAAACCCAAAAAATGTAGTTTTTCATAAATAACTACCTGAACCGTGGCACCGAGGATGAAGAAATTTTTATGGTATGTTGCTCTTAAGGGCCCACATCAACCTAGCCCATAATCACTCATTTGTGATTTGCGCCCCTCCCATAAAAAATGAAAATGCAATATTATTCTGCTTTAATCGCCCCTATCTTCAGTTGAGATGTTCAGAACTGCACCATATTTCATGTGTATGATTAACTTGACATCCTCTGGGGGTATGCTAAGTTTCGTAGAATTTCATCCATGGGGGGGTATAAAATAAATTCATTTATGTGCACATTTAGTGACTGTACACTCATCGGCCTGTAGATGGTGGTGTTGAGCGAAGGGTTGCTGGTTTAGGATGATACTGTCACTAAGGTTGCCAACTGTCCCGAATTAGGCGGGACGTCCCGCATTTTGGGCCTAATTTATTTGTCCCTTGCGTGACCTCCCGTGTCCCGTTTTTTGACAAGCTGATAAACCACTGACTGATACAACAGCAACAGCAGCAGTGCTGACCACGACACTTGAGAATGATCACCGACACCTGTCATCATCCAATCACAGCTTTTTTTAATCACTGTTTTGAGACAAATCATTGTTTGATTTGCGAACATCCTCTGCCGTCTGGTCGCTTCCGCTTCAAGCCGGACTCGTCTCGCGCTAACAGTAATTTCCTTTCACTGACCACGTTTTGATTTCGGCTAATCAATTTTGGCGAATGCAAACAACGTGATTATTGTTCATGAGTCTAACATCCAGCCACGCAAGAAAACATGTAATCTACCTGAGGGAATAATATGCTCAAAAAACATTTCTGATTATTATTAATGTTTTAAAGCTTTTAGAAAGTACATAGAAAGCTTTTGTAACATCTTAACTGTCACTTTTGATTAATGTAATGCATCCTTGCTGAATAAAAGTAGGCAATTACTTTCTTTATTTTTTTCCCCAAAAAATAATCTTACTAACCCCAAACTTTTGAACTGTAAGCCTATAGTGTATAATGTTAAAAAAGCTTTCTATTTTAGATAAATGCTGTTATTTTGAACTATGGTTTGTTTGTAATGTGACTTTTTTCATGTATGACATTAAAATTATTTTTAGAATTAAATACATAAATAGGTTAAGCAATACAAATGTGTTTATGTCTGATAACCTTTTAAACACAAACTTAACTGCAGACACTGAAATGACGTACACTGTGTGATACAGTAGCCTACAAATATTTTGAGTGTCCCTCATTTTCCTATAAATAACCACGATTGTCCCGCATTTTCCTTTTCTGAAGTTGGCAACCCTAACTGTCACACACACACATGCAGGAATACAAACAAACAAACGCAAGCATGCACACACACTGACATCCACACGCACAGACACACACACATACAAATCCACATGCACAGACACACACACACAAACACACGCGCACACACATGTACGCACGCATACATACACGCACAGACACACACATACACAAACACACACACACACACACACACACACAGACAGACATGCACATACTACTACTTTTTTTTAGGTATATACATAAACACGCAATACAGCCAAATTGCTCCACGTCATTTATTTTTGTGGAAAGCCAGTGCAGGCCTGAGCGGCGGTCATATTTTGTACCGCCATGCGGTACATCTAGTTGATAAAGTAAATGTACATGCGATTTCTGAATTATTATGACCATGAGTTATGATTATTAATATTTCCAAAATTCCCTTGAGCTAATTCGCATTTACCCAGAGTCGTTTATGTTACAACCTCATTGAGGCACTTGAGTCTCAACCGCGCATCTAGAGCGCCGAACGACTCGTGCTGGGTTGCCGTGACAACCCGCACTGTCAGCTGGAAGCTCGACGGCACACGGTACGCTGATCACTTAAACCTTAATGAGAAAGGCAAGACGAACAACGTGCTGACGTGGTCATGCTCTAAGAGAGAACATAAGCCACCCACAAGCACAGTTTCAGCACACTTAAGTCCAGGCATGTGAAACAGTGATCGTGGCCGTCACATGAGGATAGGAAACGACCGCATCCAGAAACACACGGTTTGAATGACGTCTTGAAAAAGACACAGTGTCAAACCGTGTATGCTCTTTCAGGAAAAACTGCTCTCTTTGGTGCTGAAGCACCAAGGGATGACTGCGGCTACACAAACAGGACGATAGTGCAAGCCTGATGTGAGCACTCACATTCTCATTGAAGGTGCAACATTCTGAGCTGTGAAAACAGCTGTTTTGCTCTCTGAGATCATGGCCAGCGCTGTCTGCGCTGTAACACCAACACCAGCTTGAAGAGGCGTTCTCCTGAAGAAGCAGACTCGTTTTCTTCTTTTGAAGTTTAACACTGTCAGAAGATTGTAGAGCAGGAATAGAAGAACCACTCGGCTCCGAAGTGAAAGACAATATGCGACGAACTTGCTGCTTGATATATGCTCGCGCTGCAAGCAGAGCAGCTGATGCAATTATCGCATGCCAATGTGCATTGGGTCATTTTAATACTCTCGAAGTAGATTGGTCTCTCAAGGCAATCCCAATTACGTCGTCACATCGACGTTACGTTGAATGTGAGCGACTGAAAGGGAACTAAGACAACCCTGAGTAACTTCTTGACTTCTTCAAGCTGTACATCAGACACCTAAAATGATAGATAATAAAACATAAAGTATCAATAAAACAGTACGGGTGTACAAAATACAACAAACATTTCCTGTTGTTTGCTGGTTTATCGTGTTATGACAGAGGAGGAAAAATGTGAGAAAATACTACAAAAATTATATAACAAATCATTTCATCTTATTTTTAAATTATTATTATTTTTAAATCTTATTATTAAATACTATTTTAGACTGTTTGGGGTTCTTGAGTTGCTATTTTATTTTTTAGAACACAAAAGATGATATTTTGTAGAATGTTGGTAACCAGACAGTTGATGGCACCCATTGACTTCCGTATACTATGGAAGTAGTACTATGGAAAAATAAAAAATACTATGGAAGTCAATAGGTGCTGCCAACTGTCTGGTTACCAACATTCTTTAAAATATATTATTTTCTGTTCCAACAGAAAAAAAAAAACTCATACAGGTTTGGAACAACATGAGGGTGAGTAAATTATGACAAAGTTTTCCTTTTTGGGTGAACTATCCCTTTAAATGATCAGATCATAGATGGTTTTCTGAAAAACTAGAGAATAACAAGTCCTTCTTGGTGTAACATTTACTATGACAGCCTTTTTATTGGAGCCTTTATTTTTACGTATTTGTCAAGTCAAGCTTTGAAACAATGCAAAGTGCTAGCCTACTGTACATAAATAATATCTTAAATTCCATATCATTTGTAAGTTCCTTTTAAAGTTTCGTAACAAATTGTGCCTTCTTCCATTATTATTCCTCCCCTAATTCTTCTAATTACCATACTGTATGCTGATGCTGAATAATTAGAAACTGAATTACGTTAGCTTGGTTAATATGAAATATGGTGAGCGTTGGTTTCCATGAGGGAGGCTAGTGAGTCTGTGTTAACGTTAACGTTATCTGAAGTGACTCCGAGGTTTCACCTTCAGCTTCGTTTTTCTCTGCATTTTCGTTCCCTTCACTGTGTGTACACTGATCGTCTTCCTTTTACGAGATATTTAAGTTCCGACCAGCTTGTTTTTACCTGACCACTTAAGCTATTTTCACTCTTCATCGCGACTGAGCAAAGTTCTGCCTGGTAGAACGCAGATACGGTTACACTAGGGTGACCAAACGTCCTGTTTTCCCAGGACATGTCCTGTTTTCACGTCCTGTCCTGGCCGTCCTGTCTGTTTTTTAAAAAGTGATGAAAATGTCCTGGTTTTCATTATTTTTCATTGGGCCATTAAGAGTGTTCTTTAAATACACGCTTGCCTTTGCACACAAAACAAATGAAACCAGCTTCGCCCCGTCTTGTTATAATCAGCGCGTTCTTCAATCTGCAGCAGCAAGCAGAGAGCACGTCAGAATACAGGCCTCTCTGTGTGTGTGTGTGTGTCTGTTCATTGCAGCCTCATTGTCATTGGTCTGTCACTGCTTGTCCATGTCAGAATATTTGAAATGACCAATCAAATCAAAGTAGGCGGACTTTACGTTCACAGAATTTTAGCAACGTGACGCTTTACGCTTTCAGTTTACGGTCAAGTGCGAGGTAAGATGTAAGTAGCTAACAGCATTAAAAAAAATAAAAAAAAGCCCAAATGTAAATTCACAGATGATTTACAGAGAAAATTCCCGTGTTTTCGTTTCGGTCGGGATCCGTGTAAAGCAGAATGCATGAACTGCAAAGCTGGCACGTACGTGTCAGTGTCAAATAAAGGTGCTAGCGACCTAAAAGCGCACATAAAGAAAGTAACGTTATAGGCTAAGAGAACATCAGGAGGATTGAAATTGTTTTTTTTACTGAAATAGTATAGTAGATTATTAGGGCCCAAGCCCTGAAAGGGCGAAGGCCCTATTGTTTTCAGTAGGATTATTTATTAGGGCCCAAGCCCTGAAAGGGCGAAGGCCCTATTGTTTTCGGTAGGATTATTTTTTTCTATTATTATTAGGGCCCAAGCCCTGAAAGGGCGAAGGCCCTATTGTTTTCGGTAGGATTATTTATTATTATTAGGGCCCAAGCCCTGAAAGGGCGAAGGCCCTATTGTTTTCGGTAGGATTATTAGGGCCCAAGCCCTGAAAGGGCGAAGGCCCTATTGTTTTCGTTAGGATTATTAGGGCCCAAGCCCTGAAAGGGCGAAGGCCCTATTGTTTTCGTTAGGATTATTAGGGCCCAAGCCCTGAAAGGGCGAAGGCCCTATTGTTTTCGGTAGGATTATTATTATTAGGGCCCAAGCCCTGAAAGGGCGAAGGCCCTATTGTTTTCGGTAGGATTATTTATTAGGGCCCAAGCCCTGAAAGGGCGAAGGCCCTATTGTTTTCGGTAGGATTATTATTATTATTATTATTATTATTATTATTATTATTAGGGCCCAAGCCCTGAAAGGGCTAATCACTTTCAAAATGCTTTGAAATCACCCTCTTATTTTTACCCGATTTGCTTAAAACTTTATGTGTATAATGTAAACACACGGCAGATGTAGACCTGTGAAAGGAATATTGATATCTTAGATACTGTTGTCGTGGCAACGCATCAAACTTTAATATTATTTTCAGATGCTTTTGAGACTCTTCACATGCTTGAAAATGCATGAAACTCGACAGACACATCACATTTATTATCTAGTAGACGTGCAAAGTTTCAGAAACGGGTGTGGTGGAATGGCTCAGTAGTGCCACCTTTAGTCAAAAATGGGGGCTTAGTTTTTCATAGAATTACAAAACTTGGTATGTATATTGTTCTCATCAAACCGGACAACTTTCTAATTTACAGTTATTAGCTCAGACCATCAGAAAGTCAGATATTTTGGTTTGAATGTGGATTTTCTGGAGAATTTTCTCTCTCTCTCTCTGTCTCTGTGTGTGTGTGTGTGGAGGGGGTGGGGGGGATTTGTCTATTCCATTTAATCTTTGTTTTTCAAGGTTTCAGGGGCTTTTGGGGCCCTTAACATGCTCAAAAACTCTTGAAACTTTGCACACAGGTCAGAGCCCACGGTCATCAGGGCCGGGCTGAAGCTGGTACCCGGGCGTGGCAGGGGGGCTCAACAGCACCCCCTTGAACACGGTCTGAAAACTTGGTCCATATATCAAAAACTCTTGCATGAATTAATATGAAACTCGGTACACATATAGATCTCATCGGGCCGAACAACTTCCGCACTCTAAGTTATTAGCTCCGCCCAACAG
Source organism: Abramis brama (assembly GCF_963993115.1). Classification (NCBI taxonomy): domain Eukaryota; kingdom Metazoa; phylum Chordata; class Actinopteri; order Cypriniformes; family Leuciscidae; genus Abramis; species Abramis brama. The sequence continues at coordinate 22,433,997 of NC_139971.1, forward strand.
GAAGTCTGCTATTATGGGTTGTTTGAAAAACGCATGCTGTGGAATTTGATGTACTCCTCCTAGAGAATTCATCAACTCGCCTCCAAACTCGGTCAGCATGAAGTCAAGACTTTGAGGATGCTAAATTGCGGACGGATTTTTGTTATCTCAAACGGTTTGGCCGTGGCGAGGAATCGAATTTATGGCGAGAAAAGAGAAACACGAAGTGGAATAACTTCTGCATACATTAACTGATCTTGATGAAACTTCATCAGTGTGTTCGTGGTAAGAGGCCGATCAGATGGATGTAACTATTGTGAGTCAGAGTTTATAGCGCCACCAACTGTCAGCAGGAAGTGTGTCACTTTCAACATGCTTTTGACAAAAGTGGGGGGGTTAGTTTTAACTACAGTAAAAAAACTCAGTTCATATATTGATCTCATCGACCCGGACAACTTTCTAATTTAAAGTCATTAGCTCTGACCATCATGAAGTCAGATTTTTTGGTTTGAATGTGGATTTTTTTTGGATATTTCAGACTCTGAGTTTTTAGCTACTCTTCCAAACTGGCTTATTTTATTCACACCAAACTTTTTAAAAATGATGAAAATACATTAAAGATGCTAAATTGTGAACGGATATTAAACATCTCAAACCGTTTTGCTATAGTGAGGGACTAAAGTAATGTACAAAAATTAAACACTAAAAGCCTCATCTTCTAAAAATGTAATTATACACCATTTATTTCTATATAAAAGTATTCAAATATCACAACCAAACCCATTTTATTCTTTTTTTTTTCAATTTAATAATTATTTATAAGTTTAAAAATAGTAATTGTACTATTTAGTCCCATAAAAGTCAAGTCATACATAGGGCTATACTGCCCTCTTGTGTTCAAAATCAGGTAGGCCTATTGTATCTACATAAAAATATACTAGGTATGCGACAGTGAGAATATTTTACCACCGGTTAATCGACGTGTGACACCGCTGGGGGCTTTTGAATCGCCAACTTAAAAACGAAAGTAAAATATGTTCGTCCGCACTGACATTGATAGTGATTGAGCGGGCGTTTCAAATGAATTCCTATGGAAGTAGGAATTAACTGAAAAACGTTCACTCTGTTCTGCTCGTTCCTCGTCGTGGATGCGCACCATTATGAATGCCCGTGCAGCCATGAGCATTTTAGTTTAATTTTAAAATTAGCGCCTTTCGGGGGGTGGATTGCTTGAAATTATTTTACAAAAGCACAATGTTGTGTTTTATTGTGACTGTACACAAATATAAGTTAACACTTTGCAGTTTGAATG